>NW_023503371.1:300000-471902 GCF_014529535.1 Bradysia coprophila
GTCCGACAATCTCTGAATTTCACAATATTCGGAAGAAATGTCTTTGAGTTTTAGAGACGTAATTCACAAATACACTACGTTTGAGGTGTCTGAGGTCAGGCCTATAAAATTCGTTATTTTAAGCGGTTGGTTTAGACGGAATTTTATGCTCCTTTAGTAAAAGAAATCGAGAAAAGAAATTAGGGGGCATCCATAAAGGACGTTCGCCATTTTATCGAAATTTGGAACACCCTCTCTCCCTCTGTATGCAATCTTCTATTATGCACCTAATTTTTACAATCTTTGTATTCAGTGCTTGAGAGATTTCTTTGAAATGTCCAGTCGTCGATGTGATGACATTTCAATTATTATTCTTCGAGGACCAACTTGCATCCACTATAATGTAATCGGCTGTCACCTTCCACGAACGTAGGCCCAACGACATCGGGGAATCTGGCACACGGTGCTAAAAGAACGCACTTTTAAACTACGTAAAAGGTGAACTCGCACACGCAACTTCATTGCAAATGCTTTTAGCCATGTCATCGACTTAACAAAATTTTGGCATTTTTCCATTTTTTCTTTTATTATTGCTTGCATTGAATAAATCCTAAATTTGTATCAGTAAATGAAACAAATTCCACCCATGGAGTGACTTCTATTCTGAACAAAAATTACCCTACTCTTTTTGTCCAGAACCATGGAAACTGGCCTGATTCTTGAGAAACAGGAGAAAAACTTAACTAATCGAAAATACATATATCATGACAAGCCACCACAAAATTACTGTTTCGATTTCCGATTCGAAAGAAGGTAATAAACTTCATCCAATGCTTCGGTTGATGGCAATGTACCAAGCACGGAAGCTGCATTACCACGTTGAATGTCTATAGAAATTCTCTGTTTAACGTAGTTGAAAAATGCGTTGTCTTAGCACCGTGTGCCAAATTACCCCACGCCGGCCCAACAGATGCGAAATCGCCTTGTTGTTTGTGTGCAACTCTGATACTTTTGGTGTCGTTTTTGCCAATTAATCAGCCAGTCACTGTACTCGAAGTGATCGGCGTGCAGGAGCTTTTTCTAAAACGTTTGTGTATCTGTTTTGGACGTTTGATTTTAGGCAACATGCGAAAGTGCCTAAAATCAAACGTCCAAAACAGATACTCAATAGTATTTTACAAATCTAGGGATAAAAAGATGAAAAGTAGAGTTTTCGTGTGAAAGTACGAGGCGAAGCCGAGGTCAATGAACACACGAAAATGAGACTTTTCACTTTTATCCCGAGTTATGTAATGGATTTTACATGCTGAGGGCTTCGAAAGAAGTGCTTGAAATATGAAAAGTACAGTTTTCGACGCATGTAGCATGTAAAAAAAATTTTCATGTAAGGGGTCGAAAACCAGAGAAAAATCTCGAAACTCCCTCATTTTCGGCCCCGACACATGAAAATAACTATTACGATCGAACGGTACAAAAATTAGGAATTTTGAAAAACGGAAAAACAGAGTTTACGTTGGTTAAAAACAATAACAACTTGACATCTTGGATGAGTACTTTATTTTTTTCCGAGTACCTCCTCCGCTCCTCCTATCGTGCGGAGATCCTTTGTGGACGTTTCACAAACGACAAGTGATCTACATAGACTATTTAAGGAAACACTAGCCAGAAATCATTATTTTTAACATCGTTGTTGATAAAATATGGCTAGTCTTTTCAATAAGCTTGATGGAAAATTACTGTGGCACAACTGATACTCATTTGATCTCGAATTATTTCTAAAAATAGGAAAGATAAAACTTTTTGGAAAGATAGAAGATACGTTCCCTGTGTCTTCACTTTTCTTTTCGCTGATATTATGGTGGCTGAAGCTTATTATTGCATTTTGCGTTATTTGCTTTACTATTTGTTTACTTTGATGCATTTTATCTTAGTAATGTTTTGATTTAATTTGACGTTGTAAATTAGATTTTGACGTCAATTGATTCAAGGCGCTAATCAATTATTCAAAAGATATTGAATTAATAAACAAAATTCCGTTCTGTTATCGTTTATTGATACCATTGGGTTAGTCCAATAACGCCAAATAAATCACCAGGTCTCTTATTTACGGGACTTCTCTTAAAATTTTACGATGCCATTTACACTCTTTTATGGCTGAAGTAGTAAATCAAATACTAATTTTGAGCATTTTCAATTGTTTTATGAATTTTTGCCACAGACATAGCTTGGTTTAATTGGTGGAAAAACCTCTGATAAGCTACCATTAATCTTTATGGTTGGAAATGATCCACAATTAAACTCCCGGATATTGTAAAAAAAAGAACAAAAGTTGTAAAAACTCATCATTCAGTTTTTGTACAGATACTTTACTACCGGACTTTTAATTCCCTTTCCCTTCCTCCGCATCGATATATTTTCTATACTTACATCACGACATCAGAGAAATGCTAATGTAGTACACGCGTCATGTTTCGAAAGACGTAAATAACAAAGACAGCTTAGAGAGGAGATAAATGGAGAGAGTTTATTCCAGTCCTTGGACTAATTGCATGAACATTGTATGAACCTCCTTAAACCCGATGGTTCCACATTAACTTTCTGCTTTGGAATTTGAGTGGGTTCATAGGTAGACTGTAAATATCTGTAAATGATTATTTCCGCTTTTTAGAGTTATTTGACCTTGAAGTTCATATTCATATTCCTATACTACTAAAATATCAACAGAATCTGTACTATATTTGATACGCAGTGAATAAATATACCTCCCCACTTATCGTGTCACAATTAATCATCCTAATATTTTTATCATTTACACAGGATCTTAGTAATTTATCTTTATTACTTGCTCAATTACCGTCTCTGTCTCTGACACACAATTGACACAGTACGAATAGCGGTTTTCCCGACAAATGCAATTATTCTCGGAATTCTTATTCACTGAATGAAATATACTCATATAACGGAAGAGGTGCGAAATTGGCGTTTTGCGAACGCCGAGAAAGTAAAAAAGATTATACCCACTTAACTGCCGTAATTTGCATAAGAGACTTAGTGAAAATTTGTAACAAAAAAATTCTTTTGTTTAAAATCGCTCATGCAAATTATGTCAGTTAAAGTTTCATCAAATGTTATCAAGTTTATTTTGAGACTTAGTTTCATTCATGAATAGACTAAAAAAAATCCTTATTTTCGTTGGCGGCGAACTCTGACGCTTTGAGCGATGAGTCTCGATAACACATCGAAGGAATGAGCTCAAAAATATGAATTTTATTCGAATCGGTGGATAAACAAATGAATTTAATAAGAGGGATTCTCTTGAAAAAAAGAATCTTGAAATCGGTCGTATTTTTCATTGGACTTTTTTATATGTGCATAGATTGGTATTGGTCCCAAGAACCTACAACCACTTTCAAAAAAATTCTTCGAAGCTTGTGTTCTACCAAACTTCCGTAAGCTCTACTTCTCCTGAAAGAACCGTTCATATGACACCCCACACGACCATGTACGAAAAATTTCTGTAAGAAAAGTGTGAGTTTTCAGCCTTTTTTCGGTTGAAAGCTTCAACTACACATGTGTCAGTGTGGATGAATTTTAAACCCAATAAGACCCCAGAAGTACATGAAAGAAAGGTAATTTCTAATGACAACCCACACGACCCTGTACGGCTAGTGTAACTGGAGAAATTTTAGTAAGAAAAGTGCATGTTTTCAGTTTTCGATCACCTCCCACCAGCCACACAAGCTTCGAAGAATTTTTTTGAAAGTGCTTTTAGGTTCTAGGGACCAATACCAATCTAGGCACATATAAAAAAGTCCAATGGAAAATGCGTCCGATTTCAAGATTCTGTTTTTCAAAATAATCCCTCTAAATAGATTAGACTGGGAGCGAACACAATAAATTCCTGAATGAATGTGAATTTGTGCATGGTCACGAATTACACAAACAACAAATAAATATCAAATACGATCTCACATATGATATGGGCTGTGATCTCGCGTGTGATGTCTCATGCGATCTCGCATGTAATTCGTTTGTATTGTTTGTATATTTGCGATGCAATTATTCAGGAAAACATCGTTTCTCGTCCTAGGATTGTTTCCGCATTCATGTAAAGAGAGGCATAAAAACGTGTTGTTTCGCATATCTTTTGACGCTTATAATATTCAGTGTTTTCGTGGTGTGGCAGGTAATAGTACATTACTATGCAAGGGAAGTAAAGTGATATCTCGTATCCAGATGAGAAAAAGTATCCGAGGGCGGCAGCCCGAGGTACTTTTACTCATCGTGATACGAGATATCACTTTATTTTCCGTGTGTAGTACGACGTTTTACTATGCGATTGATGTAAAGGTTATTGCCTATACATGTAATAGCCTTGTTACATGCACCAGCATAGTAAAGTAAATTTCAACACACTCTGATAAGAGAATATCTTGAGTGATAGCATTGCAGTAGGAGGTGAGGAATGCCGTCAGCTTATTCATTTGTTAAATGATTTTTTTATTCATTGGTATGTGCATATGAACAAAAATGATTGAACGTTGCGTTTGTTTGCCCTTAGTCGATTTTCATTTTAAATTTTCAACGAAATTACGTCGAAAGCATTCACATTTAGAAATGTATGCAGAAGAATATTGTTTGACCCTGCTATAAGGGTCTCAATCATATATATCTTATGGTGACAAATTGTTTGAATATTATTCTGTATGCAAATTTCTTGCTGTTAAAGTAAGGGCTTAAGCACCTGATGTTTTTCACTTAAAGTCATTAAACCATAAGTGAATGTACAATCTTAAAGTCAAAAGCCCCAGTTTGAGATCAAACCGTAGACCCATTGATCAAGCTAGACATAAACTCTGATATCTTTCATTAATAAAAAACATTTATTTTCTATTGCAATATTTCGGATACTGACGATGTAAATAATTTTAAAAATATCAGTGTTGAAACCGGCTTTCTTCGACTTAAGCTATCAGATTTTCGTCCTATTCCCAATTAAAGTGATTCTCTAAATTTTAAACATGATCGTTGGATATACCGGTCATTGTCCTAATCCAATCAATGTATGAAGTCAATCTTGTATAAACAGTTGGACCAGCGCATCCATTCGCGCTTATTGTACTTGCGATACCAATTTGCATCCACGTATCTCCATATTGAACCACAAGTGGTCCACCTATATCGCCGTGACATACAGTTTGAGTAGCGTTCGATTTAGCGCATATGGAACCAGCCTGAACAAATCGAGCATCAAAACTCTGTTGACATTCTACATTCGCTAATGTCGTTTGTTGGCCGAATTTCAGTTGATTTGACAAAACGTTACCACCTGCAATTTAAGAAAAAATGAACAATAAGTCACTGCTTTCTCCACACCTATAAGCACAATGGACGTACCTAACACGTACACACCATAACCCGATATATATGACTGTACGCCAACATATTGGTCACCAGCGTGTTGAGTACCCGGAATCAGGATAGCTCTTAACGTATTGGAATATTCGGATATTGGGCTTCTCAATCGAATTATTCCAATATTGTTTGTGTTAAATTGTCCATTGAATTGACTGTGAGAAACGAATTGTGTCGACTCTTGACTGAATTGTGGTTCCAGAAACAATACTGATCCCATATCGATCCGGACATTTGTAGCGTCAACAAGACATGAAGCGGCGGTCAGGACAAATTGGTTTGATATTAGCGAGCCGCCACAATACCGTATATTTGTTGAAGTACTTGTCACTATTTGAAGGGATAAGTGCCATGGAAACTGGTGATGGTGAGCGATTGATCCATCAATTATTCGGGTCACTGGCGATGCCTGAGTCATTTTATTTATTAAATAATTTTCTCAATCTCAAATTGTTATCAAAACATACCTCTACACTGCCGCGGCTGTAGATTAAAGCTTGCAAAAAAATTACGAACATCACTTTGCTAATCATTTTGTTTTTATGTTCGTACTCTATGCTGTAACTAACTCAATTAAACTTCAACACGTCTGTCCTCGCTTATATATCGAACGTATCGGAAATGGCACTTATTCAGTTATAATCTTTGGTAGTTTGAGCTATCAATGATAACGGGATTATTTTCAAGAATCGTTGATGATTGGGCTGTCGTTAAGGTGCTGTGGGTATAACAAAACGCCTGGCTGCACGGTTTTTTTTTGTTATTGTAACTCATTGATAAAGTTGCGTACCTTCGACATAATCAATCAAGATTTTTGCTTTCAAATTGATTTGGATGGGTGAAGTGTTGAAGTACTGTATAATAATGACAGTTTCTAGAATGTGATAAGAATCAGTTTTACGGAAAGTTATAGCAGATAAAACCGAAAAGACAAAGTTTATTGTCTAGGTTATATTATTTCACAATGGTGTTTATAGCGAATTCTTTTCAGACAAACAAATCGATAAAATAATTGAAGAAATTGTTCGTCGAGCCTCATTATATTGACGAAGCGAATGACTAATCAGATCACCATTTACTGCAGCTGTAGAGTGGGTCGATTTTAGTAGCCTCAAAAGTTGCACATGGGTTTTGCACTAAAGCTCCTCGAGGCAAATGTTGGCGCAGTTTTAGTTTTCCATGTCCAAACAACTCATAAAGACTTACAATCTCTGGAACTACAACTCCTAAAGATCTACAACGTCTAGAGTAACTCAGAAAGACCTACAATCCCTAAACACCGACGACTCCTAAAGACCCATGACTCCTAATATCCGTCAACTCCTCAAGACCCAAAACTCCTAAAGACCTATAACTCCCAATGACCTACAACTTCTAGAGCTACAACTCATTGTAGTGTTTACCTCCAATGTAAATTTTCTTTGTATCACATAACGAATCAACATCAATCATTTCCTTGCGTTCACTATACTTTATTGCCAGTAATAAGTACAAAACGATAAATCTAAATTATTCGATCAACATTTATTGCCAAGTTAATTTATTTACGGATTGATAGCGATTCCAGTCATTTGATTGATCCATTGAATGTACGGGGTTATTCTCGTGTATAAATTGGGATTATTTCCTGTACATCCAACTCCATGAATTGTACTAATCAGACCAATTTGATACCATGTTCCACCGATATTCGTCACTAAGGCGCCGCCCTGATCACCATAACAAGCTGATTGTAGTGAGTTGATGTATCCCATTGTGCACATAGTTTCGCTACGAACATACGATGAAGGGAAAAAGTGTTGACACACATCGTTCGAAATGACTGTGGTGAACGCGTATCGCATATTGTCGGACAAGTAACTATCTCCTAAATGCAATTAAATTTTTTTTTAATTGGAACATGAATTCCCACACTGAACGTAAACATTTCAAATTTACCGTTTTGGGCGACTCCAAAACCAGATATATAGCTGGTTGTATTAATAAACGCATTGCTTGCCTGCGACTGGCCAGCTAACAAAATGGCCCTTTTATCGTTGGTATACCAAACGTCCTCATTCAGTTGAAGAATCGCGATATTGTTCGCATTGTTTTTGGGTTGGAACTGTGGATGGAGCATACCCTTAGTAGTGATCTGTGATTGAAGCGGAGTTGAGAAGGAAATGGATCCGAAGTCGGCTTTGATGCTGACTGCATTTAGTAGGCAAGACGCAGCGGTGAGAACATAACGAGACGAAATTAAAGATCCTCCGCAGTATGAGCGATGTGACGAATTCGCATAGCTGATTGTTAGCGAAACGTGCCATGGAAATTGATATTTGGCTGCAATGTTTCCATGAACGATACGACTTGTTGGCACTGCCTACAAATTTCAATCTGAATATTTAGTTAAACGGTTCGCGACGAACTCATTTTGTTTTCGTAATTACCGCATTTTGAGCAAACAAACAACCGACAAGCACAATGAAAATATATTGCGGATACATTATGGGAGTATACTTATAGAACATAGTCTAAGCTGTTGAAGTGCTTAGAATTTTTTGATATTACTGGACAAAGCTTAATCCATTATATACATCGACAAAATAATTTCTTATCAAGCAACATTAATTAAATGTAACCCGTTCAATGTTTCACTTCCAAGCAATCCTATCGGCGAATTAAATCGAAGAAAACTAATTAAGAAATGTAGACTGGATAATACAACTGTAATTAATCGATTCGGAAAGCAGCATAGACTAAAGTCGACTGCTCAATTTTATCTATGTTAACGTATTCTGCGACGAAAGCCTCCTAATAGTAGATTACGTTCGTGGTCGGATGTTTTTATTTGCCAAATGGGAAGTTTGTAGTCTGTCCCGGTGGCAATAGCTATTGGCTATATTCAGAGGTGCCAACTTTTTGTTTTGCCCATGATAGGCAAGATAATTTTTCTTAGTTTCATCTAAAGAATAGAAATCTGTTTTGGTTGCTACTCTGCAACGAAAAAGTAAAATTATCCTTTCATTTCATGAGGGGCATTGCCTCCCACAGACTATCCTACTATCTATATTTCAAATAATATTATTTGCACTATAGTCAGACTGCACAGGGACAACGTAAAATACCGATGTACTTATAGTGCGATTACGATTTACGTGTGAGTCTCAAATACTACATCACAATGTTGGTAAAGGTACATACAAAGTATATAAACACTGAAGGTAATGTAAACCTTCAGCGGATCAGAGGAAATACGGATCCCGACTTTCAGGTGAATTCACTTTTCTAATGTTGCCATCATCATATTTTCTTTGGACAAAAGTTGTTGCACCTCCTAAGTATGAGTGTTATCGAATTCCCCTCCACCACTAGCTGCAACTTTACGCAAACGAATTCAGTATGTGTGCAACATCAATGAACTTCAACACAAGGTATGGTCGAACGTCAAACTTTGCATGTAGCAGAGGACATAGCGATTTCATATAAACAAACTCACCTCTCATGAGACGTGAGTTTGTTTATATAAAATCGCCATGTCCTCCGGTTTGTATGAACATACCATACCTGGTTTATACTTTCATTGTGCAACATAACGAAACTAAATTCACCTGAAGGTGGGAACTGCGGATTTGCATTACCTTTAGTATTCTTTGCGTAATATTTTTCGCTCAACTAACAAGGACAAGACCAATGGTATGGGTACGACATGCAAATCGCACTCGTCCTACATGTACATCAGACAATGAGTGATTTCAGGAGTAAAATTTCTGTAATTGATGGTCAGTTGTTGGTGTTGACGTAACAAGAAAAACAGATAAAAATGCCATCGTTGTGATTATGACGAAACGATTGGCCTCCTCAATGGCGTAGATCCACTAAATCTATACAGACCAGAACATAAAATTAAATCAATTTGATTTGCCGATTTTAATTACATGTTTATAGTAAGATAGTGAGATTGATGCTAGGGAAGTTACTGCTTCAAATAATATTTAAGTTATCATATCATTACACCAGATGCGCTTATCAAATAATCTTTCACGGGTTTTATATTTCTCAAGTGTTGTCATCTTTGTGTTAGTCATAGCTCTCTGGTCAGACGACTTGTGTTTGTGTTTGTGTTTATCAATTACAGATTTCTACAAACTGAAGTACTTCTTGGCTTCATATTTCAATAATTTATTGTTTGGGAAATCGTATACATTGCCTTCCAGTTAATTTTGATAAGTCAACCGCTTACTTACCTGATTACAGTCTATGCCCAAAAAAATTCGAGTAAATTCTTGTAGTGATAAATTCCGATTAATCCGATTACAATGTATCGCGCCCGATTAAAAACAAAAACAAAATTGTTTATTATTCAGGTTATTATCATTAGATTTCGATGCATATAGAGAGTGGGAAAGAGAACAGTGTGTGTTGTCAAGACGCAGCTTTGTGCTATATAATTTCGACATGTTTTTACCGAACATCCGGTCAAGATAACAACGGATTGATCGTTAGACTGAACGCTTTTTATGTTGACTTTGCTGCCGTTAATTTGTGTTTACTGTCTATGGGAGAATGTTCTATTTTACAGAAGCAAAACACACTAAATAATACACCAAATCAAAACAAAAGATAAGACATCTCTATGAAATGCACCTAGAAAATCGGTCAAGAGTATTTTTAGCAATGAAACGATTCATTTTGATGCAATGCTAGCACACACTATCGATGACAAATCCTTAGGAATCCTTTTTTATATCTTTTTTATCATCTACTCCTTTTATATTATGATTTCATTCTGCTCAGTGAGAAGGGCCACCATCACTGCGTGGAACAGACATAATTACCAGGGACCCCCAATTCTATTAATTTTTCAGAAAGCTCTCTTATTTTCCTTAGTTTACTCAAAATCTGTGTCTCTGAGATAGATTCGACGTGTGGGTAGGCGTCTATATATAGATGCGGAAACCCACAATGTGGGTCACACATCTAGGATCGCGTATTTCCTACTGCCAAGCCCTACTTCATCAATCACTCAAATGTACTAGTACCAGTTCTTAGCAAGAGGTCGTCAAGGCGCTTTTCATCTCGAAAATCTCAAATCCTTATTGTGGAGTTCGTAATACCCAAAGTTGTTGAACCTGAGGCACACAAGTCTCAATCTCAGGTGAAAGACGACAGGAACAGATCGGATCGATCAATTAGTCACTGTATACTCTAGGCACAGCTCTGCTTCTAGCATGAACATCAGAAATATTCGGAGACTTAAGCAATCAAAATTTACACTGTATTTTCTCGTAAAGGAGACATGATTTCTTCCCGTCAATAAAAACAGGCAACGCATGCAATCGTGCACGCATACATATTTAAAAATTTTGAGGCCTTTTGACGTTAGAAAAATAATTGGTTGTGCTAGAAGCAGTGCTATGCTCTAGGCCAACATATCTTTACTCAATTCATATTGCTCGTAAAACCATAGTCGCTGTTTATTAAAAGATTAATCTTTCATCCACAGATTACTGATCGAACCAGATTTCATTTCGGGCACAAGTAATGGCAGTGTTTCGATTGATGTGATACGAGACTCACTGGAAAAAGGACTTCCACCGATTGTGTTGGACATAAATAACATTACAATAACGGAGGCCAAAGGTAATATTTATACAGTCGACGTCAGTGAAATTTAAATAGGAATTCGCTTCAGCTGGTCCACTCATACTGCTTATACCTATTTACGATTGGATTAGTTACAGCTGATAAACATCTGAACCAAATTTCTACATAAATTTCGCTGACGTGCACTACATTGCAATCGCTTGGCTGGCTATTAAAGACGGAAAAAACTAACCAAAAATAAATTAATCATTCGACAGTATTTCATTACCCTTCCGATATTGCCTCTCCGCTGGATATTGAAACGGCATACGGCGAGCACAACGACACCTTTATCATTGACATAAAACGTGGAATCGATAAAAACGATGAAAACATAACGCTTCAAATTCAATTGAATTTCATCAGTATACTAACCGACACACTACAAGGATTTTATCGAGCGTCCTACAAAGATGGAAGGAATGAGGAAACAAAGTAATTTTCCATTTTTTGTTAAAATGTTTCAAATGAAAATCGCACCTCAAAATGTGAACTTAATGGTGTAGTATGGGTGGTGTAAAGTCTTTTTTTTTGTATTCGTGCAATAAGCAATATTAATGGCAGTGAAAAACAACGCTTTTTATTATCGTACCTAAAGGACTTTCGTTTACGATTCCATTTCAGATGGCTTGCAAGCACGCAATTTTCACCAATCGATGCTAGGCGTGCGTTTCCCTGCTTCGATCGGCCGGATAAAAAGGCACAGTTCCAGATTAGCATTATTCGGGAAGAAGACAAATCGATGACACTATCAAACATGCCCAGTTCGAACTTAAGGTTCGTTTTTCTATCATTTTTCCTATTCTGTTTCTTATGCACGCTGGTGAACCAAAACTAAGCGAAAAAAAAATCCCGTAAAAAATGTTCGCTTAACACGAGACTAGATAAGCAGTTGATACATTAAGCATAAACGACCGCTTGATTGATGAATCGAATTCAATTTTCCTTAGCTTTGCCAAACCCGGATATATTCAAGAAGATTTCGAGATAACACCGAAAATGTCCACTTACTTGGTCGCATTTATTGTGTCCGATTTGGTTATTGCAAACGTGTCAACTGTGCCATTGGCATCAAATCTACCGCGAATAAACATTTGGACCAGGAAAGAGGTGGCTGATATGGCCGGCTACACACACGATGCTACCGTAAAAATTTTACCATTCCTGGAAGAATACTTTGGCATCAAATATCAATTGCCCAAAATTGATATGGTCGCGGTGCCAGACTTTGGTTTTCGCGCTATGGAAAATTGGGGTTTGATCACTTTTCGGTAAGTCAATTTCAGATTAAATTAAAGTAAATGCCGATACTCTCTCTTGAACCGTTCAATTTGATTGGAACAAAAGATCACGGGGTCAAGCTCACATTGAATGCATTATGTAGATTTGACATCATCATGATCTCATTAATCGACAAATGAAAAACTCTTTCCATCGTCGGAACGTATTCCGTAATAATTTCCCTCAGTTTAATACCGACATGTTGGTTTTAAATGCATTCGAACCGTTCATAATAAAATTGTGAGGCTTCACACTAACGAGACCCCGTCCAGAATAGAGTCGAAGAATGTACAAACAGTAAATTAAGTAGATTTTTAAGTGCCAGTGTCAAGTTCAACGCATATGTCACTCATAAACATTTGGTATTTATGACTTTGAATAGAAATATTAATTGGTTAAAATCAACTTACGTTAATTTACATTGCGCGGGGCAATAAAAGAGAGTGAAAGAGAAGAAACTGAATGCAGTATGTGTGGTGGTTCCAGGCATATAAATATATCATTATTATTAACTGCTCAAACTCTATTTATTTTCCCATGAAGTGATTACACCACACAATATTGCTGTGAAGATTATGTCAGTCATTATTGTTTATTATGCTGGCGAAAAAAATTTCTTTTTAAAACATTGCTTACACATTCGATCTCCACGAAACAGTTAATTCCAACCATTTGTCTACAATGTCATGTCTCACATACTATATCGAGTCACATTACACGCAGTGTTCTTATCACACGAATATTGTTTCGAAATCATTTTTGGACTGGCACAAATTGTGCGGATTAGAGTGACTTAATCGCTTGAGAATTTGTTCAATGTGGAATTCAGAAAAATCCTAATTAGGCCAGAATACAACAAAATAACGTTTGTTTGTTAATTAGTATCAGGCTATCAATTTTATTGATCTAAGATCTATCCAAAGTCTGTATTTAAAAGAGCGTGGTCGTGCCGTATAATGTATGCGTGTTCTTCCTTGTTCATCTTCCAACAAGTTTTTACATTCAATTTATTAATCATCAACCCTTATCGAACGGATGTGTGAATACAACATTGAATGTCGAGATAACCGGGCCGAGGATTTTCGAAACCTGACCCGACCCGAACCAAACCCGACATAAGTTGTTGAAAACTGATAACCCAAAACCCGACCCGCACTAGATCCGGATTACATTTTTGAAACCCGATAAAATTGTTTTTTGTTCAAAATAGTCAGGGGGCATTTGTTCAGAAAAAGCCGTTAGCGTGAACGGCACTGCAAGCTACGTAGGATAAATAATATTTTGGTCAAACTATTGATGGGTTTGTTTTTAGTCATCGAATAAGGTGACTGCGATTGGCGGAAGTGAAAGGTCAACAGTTCAAAATTGACTTTGAAAATTTCCAAAGACAGTAAAATTCGATTCATTCTTTTTCATACAACACCATTTCTTTTAGAGTTCTGTCAAAGTGCTTCGTGTGACAGCTGCCAAATACTATTTTTGTATGATATTTTTCCAAAAATTTTTACAGTGCCAACATTTGTTTGATACACTGTTACACTGTTTCAGTAAATTCTATTTACACTATTTTTTTTTTTTTTTCCGTAAAAATTTTCATTTATTTATTTAAACAAACGAAAAAAAAGACTGCTCACAAAGGCGCAGTCAGTAAAAAAACGATCTTTTCATCAACAAATAAATATTACAATAAATAAAAATCATCTACTCTACTTCTCCCTAATGTTCCTAGAATGCATGCCGCATTTCCTCTTTGAATAGCGATTTGGTTCTATAGAACCATCTTCGATTGGAAATCACGAAACGCAGCTTTCATCGTTTACTTTTACTGTGTTATTTTAGCGCAATTCCTGTCAGCATTGCTAAATTTAACAACTGTCAGTTAAATTTATCCGATGAAGAAAGTAGTGTTGGAGCTACAATTTAACGCACTTTTTATCGTATTACCAACTTAAAAATGTTCTTAACAATAGATTGCAGGGATTTTCAATAACTGAGGCGATTGGTGGGTCCTATATTTTCTAACGATAGAGCTCGAAAAATGAACGTAGTGTACGAAGAAAGTGAATTAATGGGATTTTTCTCCGATTCTTTTTTACCTTCTTCAATGGCTAAAAAAATTTGGGAAAAATATTCTCTGCACACAAAATAACAGATACCCCCTAATAAAACCCAGACCCAATATTCGACTTAAAATCAACGACCTTAGAATAGGTTATATGTGACGCTGGGTATTGTGGATTTGAGCACTATTTCACAGGACTCGCAATATTTTCATGGACAATGTGACCGAAAATTTAATTTTCTAACAAATGATTTTGATTGTTAAATTGCGTATCTCAAAAGACCGACTCGAAGGCAGTGCCATCGCTGATTTTTGCGGTAGTGACGATCACAATTTCTACAATCTATTCCTAAAAAACTACTTTCTAAACAATACTCCCACTTCATTTTTAAATTATCAACATTTTATTGAAAACCTGTCCCGAACCCGAATGAAATATTTGAGACCCGATAACTCAAAAGCCCGGAAACGTTAGATTGGGTCTGGACGGTTTTTTTTCGTCAAGCTCGGGTAACCCACTCATCTATAATATAAAGTCAATCTTAGTCGAAGGAACAAACGCTCAAAGCCTGGTTTATACATCGAGTGAAAATAAAAATTTGACAGAAAATAGCAAATGTGTGGCCTGGCATGTCAATTTTCCCGTGAATACATTTTCACTTGATGAACCAGGCTTAAAGCGATAAATTATATGACACAGATTGAACAAGTGAAAAAGGAAAAAAAAAAACAAGTTTTGTAATAAAAACTAATTAGCATCGAGATGGGTGCTTGCGCTGACAATTTTATCAAGATAAAATTCAAATTTGTGACTTTAACCTTTCACGTTCAGCAAGCATTATAGCAACAGTGGTCTATAGCACTTAACGACTCTTTTGAACTATTGTTAGTGAATTTTCAAAATCTTTCATTTCCTTAAATTTGACATAAAATTTTGATATTTCAGACGATTATTTATTAGACAGATTATTTTTACGGTCCCAGACGATGAAACATAAAATAGCCGTTCACAAAAGGTTAACAATCAAATTGGAGAATATCCGATAATTTCTGGTTTTTAAACTTAACTCATCGGTCGGACTCGAAATGATATCTCCAATATTGGCAATAATAGTTATTTGTTGCCCGTAGAATTTTTTATTTAATCTGGTCTATAGGTCTCATCATGCAACAAACACGTTACCCTGACATCACAGTTTATTTTTTGGTTTATCACCAGTCTGTCATGCCTTGCATGCACAGAAAAATTACGTTAAATTTATGACAATTGCGAAGAGTTAAAATAGAAATGATCTGTTTGCAAGAACAGTCATGTTCGTTTGCACTGGTAATTTATTTGTAGCACAGGGAACATTAAAAGAAAAGCAAATTTTTGCTCAAATGTTGAGCTTTGGGTTGCGGTACGGTACTGGTACAAAAGTACTAAACATTCTTAAGAAAAGGGTTAATGTTAATTGGTATTGATTAAAATGAGTGGCAGTTACCTTTTCTTCTAGTTGCGACACGAATAATGTTGCGTGGTCGCTTTTCTCCTGCAAAGTTCGATTGAAGTTCTACTTCTTTTCTTAAGCGTCCCTCATCTTCATTACACAAACTTTAGTCGAATTTCTAGAACGAAAAATTCAAATGGCCCATAGAAACCACAAAATACGACCACCTCTAATGCCCACCCAACTTTTTCTCTTCTCTTTCCATTTCTGTTCATTCCATTTGATAACATCAATTTGTCGTTCCACAGCGAGGCCAGCATATTAGTCCCAGAAAATGAAAGCATCCGATCATCAGCTGAACATACAGAGCACGTAACAGCCGTATTGGCGCATGGTATATATGGCTGACCGTTTTACAATGAATGGACGTTCGATAAATGATTCTTTTTTCAGAACTTGCACACATGTGGTTCGGTAATCTAGTCACAATGAAGTGGTGGAGTGATTTGTGGTTGAAAGAAGGCTTCGCTACATACATGAGCTATTTGGCTATTGAGCATGTAAATTGAAATTTATTGTTGACTCCAGCGGATCGGTTATTAAAGCCTCATTTCCATTTTGTACGTGTCTAGATCGAACCGGGATGGCAAATAATGGATTTTTTCTCGGTAAAATCACTGCAAAATGCAATGGAAATCGATGCGGACAGTAGCAGTCATCCGATTTCATTTCCGGTTTCGAAACCATCCGATATACGTCGGATATTCGATCCAATCTCGTATTCCAAGGGAGCGTCAATCATTCGAATGATGAATGGATTTTTGGGTGAAAAGGCGTTCAAGGGCGGTCTGCAGGCGTACTTAAACAAGTTCCAATATGATAATGCTGTGCAGGTAATTGCTTGAAACGAACGGTTTGTGCACACATCGAATGGTTTTTTGATGTCGATTTTGTCATTTAGGACGACCTTTGGGAAGTTATGACAAATTTCGGTCACAAGTACAACACGTTACCAAAAGATTTTGATGTTAAAAAGATTATGGACACGTGGACGCTTCAGCCGGGCTATCCAGTTGTGACTGTCGTTAGAAGTGGAGCCAATGTGACCATATCTCAACAGAAATATATGCTACCGGCAGTTGATTATGAAGACACAACGCGTTGGTTCATACCAATCACATATGAAACGAAAGCCCGACGCACTCAGGATGGTCTTCCAACCTATTGGCTGTCCAACTCGAAAAACATAACAATTCCAAATGCCGTTGATCCGACTCACTGGATGTACGTCAATATTCAACGGGCCGGATATTATCGTGTCAATTACGATTACGATTCTTGGGTCATCTTAAGTCGAAGTTTCGATGAATTCACACCCGTTGTCAGGGCTCAACTTGTCGATGATGCTTTGAATTTGGCTAGAGCAGAGATATTGTCGTACGATATTCCGTTGACATTTTTACTGAGATTGGGTAATCATGCCGATGCGTTGCCGTGGGCCGCTACGGAAAATAGTCTTCAATATTTGACATACATGATTAATAGAGAACCGGCTTACGAACATTTCCGCGTAAGTTGTGCTTTTGGTTTACAACTATAAACCGCTACCACTATTCAAAACGTCCATTTGTAGGCTTTGATGAGATTCATATTGAAACCGATCTACGAAAAAATGGGTTTCGATGAGATTCAGGGAGAGTCTCACGTTGAACTGATGCACCGCTGCCGAATCATCAATTTTGCTTGTCATTTCGGATACGATCGGTGTACGAATCGGGCTCAAATTCTGTTCCGTGACTGGATGAGAGATAAGTCTTTGAATTTGTAAGTGCCAGCAATGGGGAAAAATCGATCTGGTGTCCGCAGTCAGTGATGTTAATTTGTTATATTGTTTACAGAATCAGCCCCAATCTGAAGGAGGTCATCTACTGTACTGCAATGAGAGAGGGTTCATTCCAGGAATGGTATTTCGCTTACGAACGTTATTTGGCTACAACAAGCGCCGCAGAAAAGGAATTAATTCTGAGCGCATTGGGATGTACAACAAAACCGTGGCTGCTATCCAAGTAAGTTTTTCGATTAGAAACTAGCTATAGAATTCGGTGTTTTGGACATGATATTGACTCGAATCACTCGCTAACAAAAATTGTTTAAAAAAAATGATTTCGGAGTGTTACCTGTAGGCGAACTGGCACCAAAAGAACGCTCGGTGACATCATGCATCTCATTTGTAAAAGTCCCAAAAATTAATAATTTTCGTACACAAATTCAAAGAGTCCTTCGGGAATCGCCCGAATTCACCGTATGGTCGGTCGGGGACTTAAATATGGCTTATTCGCATCGAAGGAATTCACATGCATGAATCGTGAAAATTCGTGTCAGAATCATCTATCATCTGTGGAGCCTTCGTGTCTTGTTCGTCTTTTAGAAATATTGCCTAATTCAATGTCCCAGATCAACAGAAAGCACGGACATAAAAAAAAAGATTTCGCTAAAAAATCCTCACCTTTCGTACTCCATTTTCCTCATGGAATTGACCTTCGCTATTACATTACAACCATTAGTATAACGTCTATCTCTGCGAACTTCGAAGCAAAGTCTGAAGGTGATTGGTAAATTTACCGTTGACATTTTTCTTCAATTTTCAACGAATTTTATTATCGAAAACCATTACTTCTAACACTCGAAACGTTTTTCCCTCGGTGACTGTTCTCCCAAAATCAACTATATACAAAAAATAGATCGTATAATACTCTCAATATACACAACACTATACGTACACAGCAATCTCCAATACTAACGAATACATAAATACCAAACACAGCATACAAAATTATACCATTCGAATGCGTGATTGTATTTAACAAACGCCGTGCAGTAGACTACCAAACTAAACTTTTGTTTGTTTTTCGTTTGTGCAGACGTTATAATAACTATTATGCCGCCAAACGCGTATTGGTCCCATGGTGTAATGGTTAGCACTCAGGACTCTGAATCCTGCGATCCGAGTTCAAATCTCGGTGGGACCTGATGGAATTTTTTTTTTATTTTAGATTTATGTTTTCCATCGCTTAATTGCTAATTTGGTAAAATAATTTAATTCTTTCGATTATTTCTATAATTATTATCATTGATTGACAGACACGAAGGTGGTAGACTCTATTACGAAATCACTTATTCAAATTTCATACAAATTTTATGCTAAAAATGTTTGGGGAGCCGAGCAGATGAATTAGTCCATGCTATATTGATAACAGTCAATACATTTACTCTCGAAACACTGTCATTGCCAAACGACACTGTGAATGGTTATAACTTGAGAGGTTCTTTGGATTAATGATCGTTTCAGATCACTATGTGTGATTCTGTACTATCACCACTACTGATACGATTTCTTCAATCACTTACTTACACACAAAAATTTATGTTCCTCTTACCCTCAGTAGAAGACCGAACACACTCAATTCCTTTACTTTACATTATTGGTTCTGTGTACAGCCTCAGCTGCTTTTAAAATGCAACAAAATAGAAAATAAAAAAAAATTACCAGGTTCTACCGAGATTTGAACTCGGATCGCTGGATTCAAAGTCCAGAGTGCTAACCATTACACCATAGAACCGTATACCAGCAGACCGCTTAGCATGAATTATATTTCACGACGGCAATTCTCTCCGAAAAAATGTTGTCTCACAGAGAGAATAATTTTAGACGATTATTGGTTGAATGTGTGTTGTGTATGGAGTATACATGTTCCTTGCAATGTGCGACTGTACGTAATGTAAGAAACTTTGGAGTTAAACAAAAATAATTATTTTGAATCAAAACTTGAAGTACGTCGGGTAAGGGATGTTAAGGTATTAATCTATCCGTGAATAATATCTCAAATTTGTATACAGATTGAGTGTGTCCAGTGTAATGTCGTTCGTTCCGAGTTTTCCTTCAAATCAGGTCAAGAAACAAACTTTTGGGAGGATGAAAAGCTTCATCAGGTTCGATCTGAAAATGTTAACGACACAAAAAGTGTCACGATTCGTTGTCTCAGTTTTTGGGGTTCCAGTCAGAAATAATTTCCATTTCATGATGATAGAGTTAGAACTTTAACGTTGACTGAAAGTTTTTAACTTATTGACACTTTGTTTCACTATATTATTTCCAATCAATCAAGCCATTAGCTGTAGCGAGCTTTAATTAATTGGACATTATCAACGAATTGCCCTGCTTGTACATCAAAAGCACAAATTGGCAGCATTACGCTGTACCACATAATAAACTAGAAGAGGCAATGGGACATTTTGAAATTGAATTTTTTGAACCACGATCGATTTTGGATTTTTCCACGTTTATTCAACGAAATGAAAATTATTTTTTCTTTAAATTTAGATACTTGAACATGACAATTTCGTCAACATCAGGCATCCGTAAACAGGATGGTGCTCGAGCATTCGTTTCTGTTGCACAGAACAACATTGGATACGAGATTGCATTCGATTTCTTGGTGACAAATATCAAGGAAATAAGTGAATAGTAAGTCAATGAACTCGACGTATTCGACCCTAGCACTGAATCAAGTACAGAATTTGACAATTGCCTTCCCGATGCAGTAATTAAAATTTCTTGTATAAATTAAGTTTGTAATGCCGGTACTGCGTCGAAATTTTATGAGAATGAGGTGTCAATTTTAGTGCTTGGTTCAGTGCTATGTTTTGACGAATTTTATTCTTCTAAATAAAATTTTGATTTTTAACTGAATCTCCTGTAGCTTTGGCGATGGTTTTTCCACTTTGTCGAAAATGATCGATTCAGTTACGACTTACATGAACAAAGACTACCAAAAAGACCAATTCCAACAGTTCGCCGAAAAGGCTCGTTCACTCGGTCTGAAGTCGGTTGAATCGAGCATAAAGTTGGCATCGGAACAAGTCAAGAATAATATCTACTGGAGATCTAGATCGTATTATAAGCTACAAGAATATCTGGAAACGTTAACCAGGCAGCTGCACATTAATTTGTATTAAACGTTCTTGGAGAAACGAGAGATGACGCGAACGAGGAATCGTATATTGTGTAATGTAGGCAGAAGGGTGTGTTTGTGCAGTGTGTGCATGGTGTTCATTCGGAGTAACTGCCATAATATTTTTATTTTTTATTTATTTGTAAGGAGCTTTGTTGGCTATTTCCTATTCTTGTTTTAAAAAAAATTAAAATTTGAAAAAAACAAAAAACAAATCTATCGATAAGTAACAAACTATGTGATTGTAGTGTAAAGTCAGGACAAAAATTGTATGAAAGTATTTTAGATGAAAAATAAAGAGAAGAAAGGAAATTGATTGAAGATATTGACAAAATGGACACAATTACAATGAATGTTTAATTAAATGATCCAAATAAAATGACGATTGACGATGTTGACTACAAGATAAATTGGAATTTCATTTTTTTACCAGTTCCCTTTCCCCTGACTAATTCGATGCATTTTGTTTCGAAATTTTTTTCTAGATACTCTTTTTTGGCAGCTGTCACTACGATCACTCATGCTTGCATCTTGCAATTTTAAACATCTAGTAGAATACTACAAAAATCCATCAGTAGAGTGTTTGCAGATAAATATTCATAAAAAGATCAGTGCTGGATATAACTTTTGAAAATAAAGCTCAGAACAGGCTGAAACAAGCCTGAACCTGTTTTGACCTGATGTATTAAATCTTAACTTGAAACCTGAATTAAGTCAAACCTGACCTGAAACGTAATCAAGTTACATGAAATATTCTATGAAAATTTCAGGAACCTGGCCTTAAAAATTCAATAAATAAATCAGGTTCAGGGCAAATATTCTTTTAAAATTACCTAATCTTAACCTGAATTATGACCTCAATATGACCGCGATCGACCATGGTCAACTCCGAGCTTAATATGAAAATTAGCTGAACGTATCGTGAAACGAATTATCCGGAAAATTTAGAAGATCTTGGTTAAATCAGTATTTCATAAACAGACCCGGACTACGGAACAAGATTTTTTATCGAACGAATTGTGACTTATTTCGATTTGAAGACTGAACGATTGAACGCAAAGACATCGAATCTATAGACTGGATTTTCACCACCAAGTTTAAGGTTTGTACTCACGGACAAAATGTCTCTACTCTAAAAAATCACTCCCATTTCTATCGATCGAACAACTGACAATGCGTCGACCACCTTCTACTTTTTTTTACTTTTTAACCTCTTCATTCGCCAATAAATAATCTATATAACAAGCTACACAATATCAAATACTAATATTTAAGAAATGTACACTCGAATCATAATTCATCATTAAACACTCATTAATTAAGCTCAAGCTCCATACTTATAAGATATGTTACACCTTACATACTTCATTGTACAGTAACACAAGTACGCGAATGCCTATATTCGTAAGTTTTTATATGTTGCAATATGGCAGTTACACTGCCTCAGTATGAATAAAATATTTTCTCGATCAAATTTATTCCCTTGACTGTAAGTCATGGGTTTTACATAAACAAATACACCGTACATAACGCGTTCACTATGATTAAAAATGTATGGAAATGTGATGAAAAAACGTTAAATGTAACAATTTTGTGCTCTTTGTTAACATGATAACTTGAGTAAATCTCAACGGATTTTCAAAAACGTTTTTATATTCAACGAAGTATTGAAATCCTCAGGTCAAGTTCGAAAATGGGTGGTATCGGTTCAACCATCTGGTAGTAATTCTCGAAAGAAGCCTTTTCTGCTTTTCTTTGTTAACACGATAACTGGAGCAAAGTTCAACTGATTTTCAAAAACTTTTTTTTTAATCAATGAAGCATTGAAATCCTTAGGTCAAGTTCGAAAATGGGTGGCATTGATTCAACCATCTGGAAGAAGTTCTAAAAAAAAAAGCCTTATCTGCTCTTTGTTCACACCGTAACTGGAGCAAATTTCAACCGATTTTCAAAAACTTTTCTTTATTCGATGAAGCATTGAAATCCTCAGATCCAGTTCGAAAATGGGTGGTATCGGTTCAACCATGTGGTAGCAGTTCTCAGAAGACGTCTTTTCTGCTCTTTGTTAACACGATAACTAACTAATCTAACGATGTAGCTGCTGTTTGTAAACGAATTTTCAATAATGGTTTCTTGCTATTTTATTTTGTCTTGTTAACAAAAGCGATTAAACCACAAAAAATTAACGAGTGTGAAGTTCACAAGAGTTTCATTTTTATTGAAGACATTCATCATTTTATAGACAGTAACGGTCTAATATGAGCATAACTTCACGAAGATTTTCAGTAAAACTAAACAAAATTGAATTATTAATGAGACATTTAGACCGTTCTGGTATAGTTCTTTTTAATCAACCCATAAAAAATCTAATAAGAAGCTCTGGTTCAGACAGTCAATGGATCTGACCCACCCAACAGGTGGGACCTAGTGAGTTCATCACAACCAGAGCGAAAGACTTATGAGTAATCTCTTGATGAACAATGTTCCTATCACAAAACCTTGGGACTACCTTATCTACTACTACATCACAGAAACATAAGAAATTTAAGATTGAAACCATAAATGATCAAAAGGAAAAATCGAATTACTCTACGCCTTTAATACCTTAGTTTTCAATAAAAATCGTAAGTTAAACAAACCCGACCGCCACAACATAATTTGCAATTGTCCTAATAAATCAAGTACAACAATTACCACCGCATAATTAAAGACTAATAGAATTGAAACTATGAATTACAATAAAACTGCATCTAACAAAGTTTAACGAAATTGCTTACACAAATTATCGAGTCAGATATCTCAGCATATTATATCGAACACACCCAACATTTTCAATTATTTACTCAACTGTTTTATTCTTGAAGGCGAGGTGTCGATTGTATTAAATAATCCAAAATTACGAGAAAAAAAAATTCTAGGTTCTACCGAGATTTGAACTCGGATCGCTGGATTCAAAGTCCAGAGTGCTAACCATTACACCATAGAACCCTTTCTTTTGCTCTCTTTATTTGCACACATACCGCTGTCAACGCATCATACAGCAAAACTCTCTTCTTTAGAGAGTTTTTATAAACCACTGTGTCTGAACTGTCACTATCAGCCACCAGATGACATTCACGCATTGAATGGATTGAAATAAATATGTTGAATGGCTTTTATGCGGACGTCCTTTTTGGTGTTTGATATGAAAGTGATTTTCGCTGCGAAACTTCTGTTTGTAAATTTATTGTGGATGTGCAATGTGTGGAGAGTTCATGTGAACATTTGTGGACAGAACGAAATTTGCATTGGAAATTGAATTCGCGATGAATGAGCTTGTTACAATTACGGGTATGAGATATGGTCCCATGGTGTAATGGTTAGCACTCAGGACTCTGAATCCTGCGATCCGAGTTCAAATCTCGGTGGGACCTTCGGTGTTTTTTATTTAATATAATCCGCTCATTTATACCACTACAGTTAATCAATGACTGTAATTAAATATGCAAGAGTAGCATAGCAGCCGTACGGGCGGAACTCTTTGATAAATTTTGTCGAACACATTTCCTCATGTGTTATGCAATACTTGGCTGCGTATGTATTGGATTGGTAACGTAGCTATCGTAGAATTCATACACTACCACCGATTTAGTAAGCAAGTTACGTACGTAGCGTTTGAAGAAACTTTCAAAAACACTTAAAGTAGAATAACAGGCAATCATGACATCATCTATATGTTACGATAAGACGACATATCTTTGATATGTAAAGAACGGCCAAACAATAAGAAGATAGTGCTTCAGAGCGAGAAAGTAGAAGTGTGATCAGCAGTAATACGATTTGTTGAAGCGTATCGTCACAAAATCATTGAAATCAGTGAAAGACACTTGATATGTGTTGGATACAAAATCTTTCAGTTCAATATTTTTATCATAGATTTAGCTATATAGGACAACACTTGCCAGAGCTCATCGCTTTTGTCGTTGGCGATAACAGATGATGTTCTGTAATGTTTATGTCGACTAGATCCTATTTCTATCGATGAACTCTGTATAGGTTTGTTCAAAGCACTCCCAGCTTCGATGCTTTTGACAGTGCTATGATTTGTTCGATAGGTTTGTTTCAAGTAACTGTAAACATGAACACGATTTCATCCACAGAGATCGGTTTTCATATAAATATTGATGAGGTTATGTATATATTAATGAAATTTGACAGTACTTTGACAGTTCGTATGGCCTTGGAACAGAAGGTAAGAACGGTAAGAACGATTTTTGACAAGCCGAAAACAAACGAATGATCCACAGAACCATAACCTCAACGCTTTTGCGAACATTTTGTCAACCATATAGATGCTGTTTTGACAGCTCAAATAACCTTGGAAACAGACCTATAACTCAATTTCAAGTAGCTCTTTCTATTTACATAACTATGGAGGAATCGGAGATATAGTGGAAATGTCAAGAGTTCGTCTAACATTTTGTTCATCTGACAACGACTACGTTAATAGATGTGCAAATCATTTTGGTTGTCAATTTTTCTATTGTTTTGTTGAGTTACAGTCCGTAACAGTCGATTTTGTGTGCGCTTGCTACTGATTTTGGAGTGCTCATGCTCATATTGTTTTTTACTACTCTGAGCGCGTGACCTTGAAAGCCATGTATGGTAGACAAATATACGGTGTTTAAGTAGAGCGAGATGGAAAATCAACTCGGGGTCTGCTCTCATGGAACAATAGGTTGTTATTTCGCCATCTCTCTCACTCTATAAGTGTTGTGTTTGTATGAGTCGACCAGGTGGTAAGACAACTGAAGCAGTCTTTGACACAAATTTGGTTTACATTAACTGTAATAACCGATGTATAATTAATGTCGTCTGATTTTATACATGAACATTGTATTCAACCTGGGATGAAAATTTTTAAAATCATTTTTCCACTTTTCATCGCGAGTAATACACAACTTCATACACGAACTGCAAAACTAAAATTATATTAGGGTTGTAAAATACGTAAAACTTATTTTTATCCCAAATTTTTTTCATGCCTCAGGACAAAATTACAGATTTTATCTCAGAATTTGGTCACTCGGCATGAAAAGTTGTATACGCATCTGTTTTGGACGGTAGATCTTAGGCACTTGCGCTTGTCGCCCTACTTCGTTCCGGCTACAACGCGTGAAATTGCCTAAAATCTAAGTCGAAAACAAATACGTAAATAACTATATTTTCCTAAGATTTGCTTGGAGCCTTTTTTTAGCGAATGAGAGGTTTTCAGCACGAAAACGAATTCGCTAAAAAAATTCTTTTAGCGTAAGCTAAGAACAACGCTTTTCCTAAACGACGGTGGAAATACGCGACGAAGTTGCACTAGTTGCACGAGTGTTTCGGCACTAGTCAGGAAAAATATATAGCAACCGATTACAAAATGGTATTTGTTATTTATGACATCGAGTACAAAGTCATAAACAAATCATGAAAACACAACATTCAGTCATTGTTGTCAATACCTTCAATACCTCTCTCTTGATGCTGTCCCAGTACCACATCTTTTATCCGTTGTTTTTAGAATCACATGTGAAGAAGCTTCGATTGACTTTTTATCCTTAGTCATAGCATATTTTCATATATTTTCTCGAACTTTTTCGAACTACTAAATTTTTTGTTTTTGACTATTTCGACATCAAATTGTAAAAAAATCTGGTTAGCTACACGTTATTGCAATGATGACGATAAGAAACTACGCTTATATTAACAACGTTTTCTATTACACTATACTACGTTCGAGTATCCAAATATTAATGTTAATATTCGTTAGAATTTTTCATCTGCAAAGTTCTTAACGATTTCAGTTTAGCTGTTTGTTAATTTACTTTGTTCTTGTGGTCCCATGGTGTAATGGTTAGCACTCAGGACTCTGAATCCTGCGATCCGAGTTCAAATCTCGGTGGGACCTTGGGAGTTTTTTTTTTAATTAATGGGCGGTAATTGAACGTTTCAACCATACGGGCGGAACACTTTGATATACATTTTGTTGAACATAACTCACGTGTTCTTACCGGTTCGGTTCTTACTAACACCAAAAAACTTAAATATTTCTTACAGAAACGAACAAACAAAAATGTAATCCAAAGACATTGCTTATAAACCACCTAATGTTCGATGCAACAGAATTTTGAAAAAGAACGAAAATATTTTCGAACTTAAGAAATAGTATTTTAGCACATGTCGTATATGGTAGGTATATTGGGTGAGATAAATTCTTATTGAGAAATCACCGATTTTATGATAATTAACGGACGCAATAAACGATTGAAACGTATGTACTGGACATACAAGTACAATTCATTTAGAAGTTCGAGTACAGTCAGTAAAATTTCAGCATGAATTTCAGCTGTTTTTCAGATGTTTATCAGCTGTTATACGGTCCAAGCTGCTACACGCACACGGGTGGTAGTGGTAAAACAGTATAAATAGTTTTGATTATTTGTGTGGATCAGCTGAAAAACAGCTGAAGCAAATTCATGCTGAAATTTCATTGCCTGAAATTGCCTCAAAATTTAAATGCAGTAACCGTGATATGTATAGCTACAATTACCTCTAGCAAAGCACTGTCAAGCACCGAAGCTGACTTTGACATCTCTCAATTAGAAGGCCAAAAGCACACCTGTTGACTATTTTTTTAAATTTTTTGATAGCCATTGTATGAAAAAGAATAGCCAACTTTGATCGGTTCAGTCCTCTATTTGAGTGACGTCAAAGTCAGCTTCGGTGCTACAGTGCGTTGCCTCTAGCAAAACAATGAAACAACCGAAAAAAAACGATTAACAGGTCAACTATTTCCGGTTAACATTTTTCAGAGCGCCGGGTTTCTAGGTCTATTAATTGAGAATAAAATGTACAGTTTATGGTAATAGTAGCAGCAATGAATTGAAATCAGAAATTATTATTGTCGGCTGATACTTTTCGTGTTTTTGATATATTTTTTTAAATCGATGTTTCAATCTACTATGAACCTAACATCAGCAATTGTCATTACTCTAGTCGTTGTATCTTGCGGCGTAGATATTTCTGCAAAAGTGTGTAAAATTGGACTCTGAGGACTATCGCATGAGTTACCAATCTTTGAATATTTCCAGGATAATATTCAGGTTTTGCTCAAAACATACGATTGCAAAATACTTGACTCAACGTTGGTTTTGAACTATACTTGTACTCTTACGAGGGTCTTGACCAAGTCTAATCAAACAAAAGTTTTACGATCACAGGAACTAAACCTTCGACGTGGCGTCAAATTGTACAATTTTTATGTAAGTACAGTGAGTTGAAAACAAACGAAATTACTAAACTTGCATTTGTGCTAGGTACATCTCAAATTATTTCGTAAATTCGGAGATGTATTTCGTCCATATCTGATCAACATTGATCAAGATTTGTGCGCACTGTTGGGTAACGATCGTACATCAAAAAGTGTCTCGCTACTTAGAAAATTGTTGAAACTTGAATCATACGCTACTCATGGAAATTATTATGATCCGTGTCCGTTCTCGGTATTATATTCAATTTGTTTTTTTATTTTTAATAATTTCGAATTTCATTTGCTTTAAAATCGTAAAAAATCCAAGGGAACGAGGTATGAGAGGAATGTCGAAATGGAAAACAACTTCATAGCAATGGTTGGTGTTTATCGAATGGATATCACCGGTTACACAACGGTTAATGGAATCAAAATGAACGTTACATTTGCGCAGGTATCAGGATCGATACGAATTAAATCGTGAAAAGAGCAAATAGTTGAAGGAAAGAACACTATTTTCTGTGGTTTTATATTATAAGAATTTTTCGATCTGTTTTAAGTGTGTCAGCCAATAAAATAAAATGAAGTAGTCGGAAGTAGCGTAACTGTTTTTTTGGACAGTAGCAATGAAATACTAACAATTGTGTAATTCATTGAGCAGTGGCTTGACGAGTCAAAATTAAATGTATGGTTTCTCGATTGAGAAGACTTTACAATTTGAAGTATTCGACTAATTACAGATACAGATATACGGATGACACACCTCACTTGACACTATGTCATATTTGCCTACAAAAAAATCACCTGTTGTGAATTTTGTACAACGTAAAATCATCAGAACCCAACCAAGGTTTCTATCTGAGGAGCCTACGCAGGTCACTATTGCAAAAGACAAAAGGATCGAGATCACTTTGCTGGTAACTAAGTGAACTTTTTCATCCTCTAGTATTTAAACAGACAAATATCTAACAGATAATGATCTGGTTTTGCTGAAAGATCTCACACACTTGTGTATGCACTTTAGAAATGTAACGGATCCTTGGCTTAGTGGAATAGAACCGTTAGTGAAATTTTTACGAAGCCTTGAAGAATTAAGTGTTAGGAAGTTTAGTGTTGTTAGGCATGGCTTCGAGTGAAAATCTATACATCTAGTGCCTAAAAAAGCATTTATTAGTCGGTGGTATAAAAAAACTGTTATCACTAAAGCCTACAAATTTAAATTTTGAATAGTCAATTCAGTGTTAATGCTAGGGAAAGAGCTGTGCCTAAACCAATAATTAGATACTCTTCTCTTTCGGACGTAATGGGACAATCAAGTATTAAGAGGTTTTCGACAAGTCATCATTACTTAACATTTAGTTAACATGCGGTTATCACCGACATTTTCAAATATTTCTCGGGTTTTCATCCCACTACATGAGTGTAACACGTATAACATTAGTGCGAATTACTCCCGAAGGGGAGGGCTGAATTCCAACTCATCAAAATAAAAGATTTGATTAAACCAAGTGATTACAAATTTCATATGAGCGAAGCGACATTTACATTGGTGTAACACATGAAATTGTATATGTATCTGTTTGGAACGGGTGATTTGAGATAAGTTCCCAGGTAGAACAAGCAAATTGTCTAAAAGCATCAGTTGAAAACAGATACGTAAATAGTTATGCAAATAGGGCTGGTTTCGTCACTTTGATGCGAAGTTATCGAGCTCTGACTGACAAACAATAATTGGTCTTATAAAATGTGCAGTGAACCAAGGCTGATGTAATAGTATTTTACATGTTCCTAGTCATGTAAAGATTTGAAAAGTAGAGTTTTCGTGTGAATTTTGTTGATCCAAGGCGAAGTTGAGGTCAATAAACACACGAATATGAGACTTTTCAACTTTTATCTCGAGTTATGTAATAGATTTTTCTGTATACGTGAGAGTGTATTAGTGAGCTATGATATGAATCGGTTGGTAGGGAAAGTAAACGGTCGAGAAGGAAAGTAACGGTTGGGAAGGAATGCACACCAACACACTCTTACTATTACAGAAAAATAACTTTCAAAATACCCATACATCTTGTGTGTATTGGGGTATGTTGAAATATACTATTACATGCTTTTGAAACCTAAACCAAATTTCTTGTTTTCACTAGGTGTGCAATAAGTCACTTTCTACCATAGGGAAAACAAAAGCATGTAAAAGATTTTGTTGATAATATATTGAAAATACTTAGATTGAAAGCAGTATCAGACTGTGGAAATTATTGACGTCTGAGATGGTGAAACTAAGTACCATTTCCAGGTTTATTTCAATTAATACATTTGTTTTGTCTAAGAAAAATTGTGATTGGATTTTTACACATACGGAAAAATTTCCAAAAAATTGCCAACAATTTCCAAAAACCGCGAACATCTAAAAACCAAATTTTTCACCATTTCGAACGGTTTTGGCAACTGCTGAATCAGCCTTGCGTTTTAACTGACTCTCGATTATTTCTTGACACTATCAGGTTTCAAATGAAGACGAGCATGATTAATTTGAAAGATGAGAGCGTCAATAATCAAACATAAATCATTGAGAGCCGGCTAAAACATAAGGCTGAGCTCCGGAGTTGCCAAAACAGTTAGAAATTATGGAAAAATTCGGTTTTTGGACGTTCGCAGAAATAGGCCCTGGCTCACACTCAGATATGTTTTTGACTGTCAATTCTTACCATGTATAGGTCAATAAAAAATTTCATTTAAAAGACTTTTCACCTAATCATTAGTAATCATACAGCTGACCAATAAATTTTGCACGACTATGTTACACAGTTACAATCACATGTTGTACAACCGCTTAGAGTGAGCTCACTTATACACACTATGTCATACGCATACAGAATTGATTCGAATATTTTATGACTTCTAAAGAACCTACCACATCTTGAATAGAACAACATTTCGATGCTCGAGCAAAAACACTCTACGATATTGCTGATGTAATCATATTTATGTTTGTATTTATAAATAATTTTAATTAATAAAATGATCGCATATCAGTTGAACTTCGCTCTTAAATCCAAGAACATCATGTTAATGGAAGTCGTTGCATATTTGCTAATTGCGTTTCAAATACCCTTGGCTTCGTGTCGGCCACAGGGTCTAAATTTTAATGGATCAAATCCGTATTACGACAGTTATCTTCAGAATCAATATTGGGGTAACAATGACAATCTGAATTCTTGTAAGTGTTGACAGTGTGCTGTAGCAGTCATATTTAGTTCGGCAACATTTGCATATTGAAAAAAAAAAAATCGAATGGTATGGTATGCATGAAATGTGCACCCACAAATGTGGATATAGTGGATATAGTGGTCTGTGAAAATAAGATTGGTGTAAAAATGTTGTTTGCTCAGAAGTTACGAAACACCGCTGTATTGCAAAGGTCAATAATAATGTTGACAAACAACCAACAACTTTTGAAGCGATCATTCAACACTCGCAAAATTATTAAGAGGATATTGTTTGAAGCAGTCTGATGGTATTTACATGTTTTAACGCCAAATGTCTTCTCGGATTTTATAAGAATTTTTTTGAGTATCTGTTTTGTACGACTGTTTTTAGACACTTTTGTATGGAAATAAGTATTTCTTGTGGTGCTATTAACCCTATTTTCTCCACTCAAAAGGCCATGAGAAAATGATGTATTGTTGATGATGTTTCTAGTGACAATTCGGGGTAGAAAATGTCTCTTTTCTCATCTCTTCCTTTGACAGGGGAGAAAATCGAAATTTTCTACCCCATATCACTTTGTGTGTGTTTTGACAAATTGTGTAACAAATTGATTTTGTTTTGTGGAGAAAAATGGGTTAACACGCCGCGAACATATGAAACACATTGTGTTTGGAAGAAAATAGGAAATTTCAACTAGAGCGTTTCGCGGTTTAGGTAATATCTTATTTTCTTTCATCTGTAAATAAATAATTATTTTTCACCGGATAATCGAAAAATTCAAGTGTGAACGTAGCAATGTCCATCGAGTAAATCTTGATCAATTTTCTTATACTCAGTTTTTACTCAGTACTTAGCTTTTTTGGCAAAATTTTCTTGAAAGTGGGAACAATCATTCTTGGAACGTTTTGCAGTTTCACAGTTTGACTTTGGTAAAAATAACGTTGATTGGAAAGTAGACTTTCTGATCCTGCTAAATAAGTTTTACGGTAGAAGTCCCTGACCTGCTGACAGACATTATTTTTGGAAAAACATTTTCCTAGTTCTTTCACCTTCCAATTTTATTTTGTCCCTCCATTCAACAAATTTTTAACGATTACAACATTTTTTAATAGATTCAACCACCCAAAAATCGTTGTATCCAACACTTTATCCTCAGAATCCCAACACAACCCCGCAGCCGTACTACGCAAAAGGTATTGTAGAAAATTAATTTACTTTTCATAAAGATTTAATTGTAGAAAAATATAATTTTCCAAGGTCACCCTCCAAATCCGAACTCCAATTACTTCAACAGAAATTCATCTTTCCAAAATCCCGGAAATAATTACGGCACTAACAACTTCAGTTCTTTCGGATGGAACCCCAATTATAATCCTCAAACAACACCGCCGTCTACCTATCAACCTTATGGACAATTCAGTAAGAGCTCAATATAATTCATTTGTCTTTGTAAAACTAAAAAACAAAATCTATTTCATAGGTACAACTACTGTGAAGCCTCCAGTCACGACTCCACCCTCGTTCTATCCAACAGGTGAATTTTAATTGTTAGTGTCCCGTTGTATTGACGTGTCTCAATGATCCTTCCATTTCAGGATCATTCAACCGATTTAATCAAACAAATCCAACGTATCCTGCATCGAATAGAACCATTCCGACGAACCCTAGTTTTCATCATTATAACATCAATCGTACCAATCCAACATATCCTCCTTACAGACCTCAAAACACACTTCCACCTCATGTAGCATCCCCAAATAATTTTTCTAATTTTCATCCGCAACCAAGTTTTCCCAACAATTCTAATTATCCCGTTTCGAATAGAACAACCCCAACGTATCCTACGTATCCTAGCTATAACCACTATAACATCAATCGCACAAATCCAACTTATCCTCCTTATCGACCTCAGAATACACTTCATCCTCATATACCATCGCCAAACAATTTTTCTAATTTTCATCCGCAACCAAGTTTTCCTAACAATATCATCTATCCTGTGTCGAATAGAACAACTCCAACGTATCCAACGTATCCAACGTATCCTAGCTATAACTCTTATAACAGCAATTCTACGAATCCAACGAAAACAAACAATTTTCACAACATCAGTCCAATCAATCAGAATTCCAATCGTAATGACACCAAATACAACCCTCAATACCGACCGTCAGCTCCATCATTTGCGCCAATCCAACCAACCATTGATCAAAATGGTACTCCATTGGCAACATTCGCAACATTTCATGCAAATCAACCGATAGACGACTACCTGTTCAACTATGATAATTTGCATCGAAGACGACCGACTGGCGATATGCAATCGGGACAATTTCAACAGTCGAATCATGTACCATTAGCTCCGTTTCCGGGCGAAAAACCACCGACTTACGATTCAATTTCAAACGTTCCATTGGCACCGTTTCCAGGTTAATTTTAATTGTTTGCTATTCGCTTGAAGCTATTGAAAAATTGATTTGGAAGAAAAGTCAGTTGGACTCGCTGTGTCATGTATTCTATTGTAATTTAATAAATTAAAGTGAAACAGTAACTCTGATAATGGGTTTTTTTAGATATTGAGAACACGAAATTTATAGTAAAATAATATTCAAATTTTGGTGAATTACGATTAAACTCACTGTTGAAGGCGAGGTTGACTGATAGCTTTACAAAAATATGTTCTTGCAGAACTGTACCTACAATAAATCAATACTTGTTGACTGAAAATGCATAGCCTCCAAGCGACTACAAAAAAGGAACAATACAATCAAAGTAATAGGCTAGGAGATAATACTACAGGAAGTGTGCAAGCATCCAAAAATTTATGCATTGTCACAAGAAAAAAGTGTTAGAACAAATCAGGTATTCGTAGTTGTCCTATTGCAACGCCATCTGTTATCAATAACCTGTATCGATTTTGTACACTTTTCAAAATTTCTACTTCAAACAAGTGTTCAGATCCTTAAGGTCAATACAATTTTTCGTTTTTGTTACAATCTTGTTATGTTCTCGTTTGAACAAATAGCGCTACTTGTGGTCGTCAGACGTACATACAATTCACTTGTGATGCTAGATTGTTTAACAATATTTATCCCAAAGGATTTTGTGGGTTGGCAACCTGTGATATATCTAAGGGGAGCAGATTTGCTAAGCATATCGTATACCATTTTCTCAGTTTGTTTTGATTAAGAGGCACCGGTACTTAACTAAAATTTTTGCCTACATTTGCGTTTCATTTGTGATGATAGTATCTTTTCATCAGAAACCTTTTTGAAAAATGGACGCCTGCAATAACGATCACGAATGTGTTAGCTTAAAATAAAAATTAGTTATGGGTGTAGTCGCTTGACCAGCTCTGAAAAAAGTCAGCAGTTACCGAAATTTTCAGAAACTGCTCCTTTTCCTCAGAGCTGCTGCAACGAAATCTATTTTCTGTTGAAAGATAACACATTCGTGGTCGTCATTGCGGTCATATATTTTTGAAAAAGGATTCTGGTGGAAAGATATCATCAAAAGTAACCTAAAACCCGGTATTTAAAAAACGCCCAAATGTATGCTTTTCAGGAAAGCATCGATGTCTCTTAAGAAACAAAAGCGTTTTTATTTTCGAAAAGAACTTCTTCAGTAATAGGTCTTAAGACTGTTATTGTACACACGGTAGACCAAGTAAATGCCGCCTATTTTTAGATGTTTGCCCACTTACTGTGGTATTATCTGCTAACTTCGATTTTTTTTCTGCAGCACCAGCAACGTACTTCAAGCAAAAGTGCTTCGAGTGACAGTTGCCAAATACAGTACTATTTTGGATGAAAATTTTTTACAATTTTTTTTTACAGTGCCAAAATTTATTTGATACACCGTCCAGTGTCAGTCCGCTATTAAGAGTACCATTCATGCTTGAAGAGCGTTGTCTGCTTATTGCAGCGCGTTTGGGCTTACAAGTACTAACCAATCAAATTCACATCAGTCGCCAAAATGGAAAATGTTAGAAAGGTCTATGTAGTAGAGGTCCATAGCCTAAAAATAGTTCAGTTAATAGTAGAATTCTGAAATTTGGACCAGTGGTTAATGTTGCTAGCATGATTCAAAAACAATTGCCAAGCCCGTCGAAATCGAAAGGACGAGGAAATGCCTTGCCATACTCTTAACCTAGCTATATATATATATATATATATATATATATGTATTTTGCTATATGAGGGTCAATTATAGTTCAATTATACCCACATAGATACACACAAACTGAATGGCTGAAACACACCTACCATATGGCCAATCACAATGTTCTTCGTGTTTTAGGGTCATTTTTACTTAAGACTAATATGGCGACAGATGGCCATTTTGTTAGACAACTGAAAGTAGTACCAAGGCTATGCTGTCCTCATTACCTTCCAAAAGAAATAAATCCAAAGAGCAAAAAAGAGATCATGAAAATTGGGTTTTACTCGAGATAGAGGAAAAAACACTACCTATCGTTGTACGACCGAGTAGCTCCAGAAACGCTGAATCTGTTGACTCTGGCTGATGATCCCATTAGCCGATTTACATGAACTTTTGCTCCCCAGATTTTTAGTGTCAATACCTTTCAAATTGAGAAAAAATCATCAAAATGCAATAAAATTTATTTGGTCTGTATACAAAATACTCCCAAGGTCTTTGAGCTAGCCTTTGAGTCCAAGGGCCCTAGCTCAGAATACATAGGGCTGATTTTCAAAAAGCTTTGTTCTCGTTCATAATAATGTCAATATCCACTAAATAAGAAGAAATCGTGGAAATTGGTTGAAATTTATTCAATCTAAACTCGAGAAACACCTATAGACTAGTACCAAAGCCTCACTCAAAGGGCTTTACCTCACGATCCACTCAACCGATTTTTAGAAAATACCTGATTGGCTTCGGCAGTACCTTTTGTTTGGTGTATCACACATACATCTAAAGTATGTATATGTGTAGATATATATGAACGTTACAATTTTTAACAATTTTGTAGGAAAATTCGGAAAATTTCATTGGAAAATTAAAAATTCTGAAAATTTTCTTGGCGTAAAAAAACTTTCAACCTCTAGCTTTCATTTGAGACTAATCTGAGTAGCGTAGCAGCAATATAGCCGTCTCAAAGAAAAGGTGCAGAAGCAAGGCCAACCTCTAAAAGTGGGTGGTGGACGGTGGATGGCACTTTTTCAAGGTCTGTCAATCGTTTTTGAATCAAGCTAGCAACATTAACCACTGGTCCAAATTTCAAAATTCTACTATTAACCGAACTATTTTTGGACCTTTACACTAGCATGGACCTCTACTAATGGGGAAGAAGCCAATACATTCATTATAGTCAAGTTGTAGGTGGATTCTATGTGTGGATTGAAGAAAAGTCAAAAAGGTTGTAAGCTATTTTCGTCTGGTGTTGCATCACAGAAAATAAACAAATTCCTTAAATAAAGTTTGGTTTCGGAATTTCGTGTTGTTGCATTGACATCAATAACATATGGAAGGTCTCTCATCTTATACAAAATGAAATTACTAAAATTTTGTTCCAATTTTGGGTTTTTTTTTTATTTTGAAGAAAAAGAACCACATATTATTTAATACAATAAGTAAGTATAATATATGACTAAAAAAAAGTTTTATATTTTTTATATCACGAATATTGCATTTTTTTTAGTATTTTTTTTTAATCTGATCGAAAAATATCGATAAGCAGCGAAAAAATTTACAATATTTACTCTAAATATATATATATATAATAATGATGTAGATATTTTTTTCTGTTTTTTTTTCTTTCATTAAGTAGTTTTTCAAATATTTTCTTAAACCCTGATTAAACGAAAATACAGGCAATTTTTTTTAGTTACTTCTTTCAATTTTTCTTCTCCTTTTTTAGTAAATATTGTTCTATGACTGCCTTCAATCATAATTTTATAATCATTTTTAATTAGAAATGTGTTAGGTATTTTCTTTCACATCATTTTCTTGTCCTTCATTTTGTTCAATTTAAAAACAATTGTGAATCTCAATCTCTTCCGTTTTAGCTGTTGTTTCAGTTAAATTCTTATTTTGTCACTTCAAATATTTTTCTTCTTTTTTCATTTCCTTCATTTTTAAAATGAGCTACGGCATCAAAATGTAAATATGTTACGTAGTAATGAATCGTGTGTGTATATCTACATGCTATATAATTTAAATCTAATATACTTTTTAATGTAGATTGGTAAATAATTTTTTTTTTGTATATAATTTTTTATTTCATTTTATTATTTATATTATTATTATAATAGTGATGGAGTGTGTTGTATATATATATATTATATACTCGTAATGTTCATAACTTGTAATTCTAAACAGAGCACAATTTCTTTAGTACTAACAGATCAAATTTTTAAATTCTGCATAATTTTCTTTTCTTTCATTCTTTCAATGTATAAATACTTAATCCATCCATGATAGCTTCGAAACATTTATTTTCATCTTCTCTTTTTTATAGCAACGGTTGACAGTAGCGTCGCATGTTTTTAATATATATTTTTTGTTAATTTTTTTTTTAATTGGCTGAGGTATAACTTTGTCGCGGACAAACTTAACTTAATAAAGATTTTTGGTCAATGACTTCTTGTTCACCAGAAGTGTCATTGTCTTTGGTGTTTTTTTTTCTTCCTATTTTGGTTGTAGGAAAAGTATTTTTTTTTATCGCGAAATAAATTCGTTTTTAATTTAAACAATTAATAAAAATAAAAATAGTCAAGTTGTCTTTTACATTCAAAGCTGTACTTAAGTAACATCAGATTACAACCTGACTACACGCGTTCTAGAGACCTAATTCGGTCAAAAGGAGAAGTCTTAGTAGGGAATATATTCTTTGAAGTAGTGTCATTTCGACGGATTAGGAAGTCCTACTTCAATTTCCATTTCGCCTAGCATTTACTAAATTTAATCAACCAATGCTGAGAGGAAAATAGAGAGAGGAATTGTGAGTCTAAGTTGCTAAGTATTTGCTGTATTTGATTGATATGTACATCAAAAAGTCTAATTGAAACATATAAAATTTCATTTCCAAGTATTTTAGTGGAAGTAATGTTTGTGTTACCTAAATCATAAAAAAAACCAACCATAGAAACAGTAGAAAATGGATAATAGACGGTTCATTGCTACCTACACAGAGAAAAGCCAGAGGTGAATAGAAATGTGAGGATTATTAACGATCGGTAGCCCTTTTTCATTTATTAATACAACAAAAAGTATTCAATTCAACCATTCTTAAAGATAGGAAAATTTTTCTAACTTTTGATTCCTTCTATCGATTGTTATTTAAATCAAATTTTAACAATTGACTGAATTCGTCAATTCCGTTTTCTGATTTGGAGAGGCCTTCTGTAAGCAGTTTGGAAATTGACTGCATTGATTGAACCTTCTTATGACACATCATCTATTTAAAAAAAAAGATTTTCTTTCAAATTCACATCTCTTTACTCTTGCTTTACTAAGGATGACAAATGAGATGTTGTAATTGTTTAAATCGAAAACTACAGTTAAAGACAGTGCAATTTTAGCATGAATTTGCTTCAGCTGTTTTTCAGCTGATCCACTCATACAATCAAAACTGTATACTTGTTTATACAGATGAAGGTGTTACACGCACGCGTGCGGTAGTGGTAAAACCGTGTGAACAGTTAAGCAGTTTTGATTAAATGTGTGGACTGACAGGTGAAGCAAATTCCTGCCTGCAATACCTTTTAATGATTTTCAGATAAATTACGTTTCATAAAAACGAGTATCCATCTCAGGCTGAGTGGACTGAGTGCTCGATTGGATATAAACAAACAAGTTGTAAAGATAAAAGCCTTAGGATATTTTTTCAATAAAAAAAGTCTGTGGCATTCACCGTGGAAACGTCAACGGATGTGTTGTGAGTGCAAAATCATGAAAATAGCTGAAAAACTTGTAGAGTGAAGTTTGTTTCGTACAAAATGAAGCCTTCATAAAAATAGCCTGCGGCAACACTGCCAAATGGAACGTTACCAAATTCCGCTTCTTCTGGTACATTAATGCATTTGGCTACATTAATATATTACAAATGATCAATGGTCGGAAAAAAATGCCTTCTGATAGGGAATGTTTAAATTTAGTTTAAGGAAAATATTGTCGTGATTGGTTTTATAGTGGGCGAGGGATGAAAGAAAAATAAAATAAGAACAAAATGAAAACAAACCGAAATGATGTAATACTAAAAACTTTTTCTTTTATTTTCATAAATAAACAAAATACAATTGTTAAATCTAAACAAAAAAAAATTAAAACCCTAAAAACATAAGATATTAAGACAAGAAAAATCGATAATTCTAACCAAAACCTTTGTAAATAATATCGCACAAAAAATGACGTAGTTTTTCCTTTTTTTGTAAACCGTAAAAGAAGGTAAAAAATAAAAAAAAATCTAATAAAAATATGTTGTGTAGTTATTAAGTGTATAAGTATATTTTATAAAAAAAACTTGTGATCTTTGGAATTGAACAATTTATATTAATAATATTTAGTGTAAATTTTTGATGTACCTTTTTTTCATTTAAAATTTCCATTTTCTTTTCATTTCTTTTTCATTTTTAAATATTTGATTTAAGATAAATATAATCATTTTAAATTCGTTACGACATGGACTAAGACACAATAAATTTTTTCGTTTTTTTTCATCATTTTATTTTGTAACATTCATTTATTCTTTTAATTTATTGTAAAATGGTTTTTTATTATTATTTTTTTGTTTAAAATATTCTTTTCTATCGTTTTGATGTATAGTTTAGGGCTTAGATTTGGTTATTTATATGCAACCGGTTGCTGAAAGATGTTCAAAAAAAACTCTCCTTAATCGAATTGCAATATTCATCTTATTCACACAGAACAATTCAATCCGATCAATTCTATGCTTATTAAGCAGATAGGTTTAAGTTAAAGTAGGTTTTTAAAAAAATTGTCCGACATTTAATCGACCTCACATTTTACGGAAATTGAACTGAAATGTGGAATTACATTGACAAATTTTGTAGGTATATGAAACGCGATATGCACTGCAATGGAAACGTGAACATCACACAACGTAATTGCATAAAATATAACTCTTTTCTCACAACATTATTTATGAAATCGTTCATTAATTTTTAATTTAATTTATTTTTTTGATAAAATCTTGGTTCAGTGTTTTTCTATTGATTTTTTCAGTAAAAATTCGTCCTTGAAATCCAATGTAAAAGATCTTCACTTTTAAAATTGCACAGTCTGAAATGTCCCTTTTTGTTTTTTTTATTTTCTGTTCCACAAATTTTCCAACATTTTTCCGAATTATCCTTCATTTTCCTAAATCTAGGTAAAAAAAATGGGAACATCTAGGAAAATTCAAGAAAATATTGGAAAATTTTCCCCCGTAATACGGTCCCTGCTAAAATATCAGACTGTTCCATTTTAAAAACACAAAATTTTATAGATTGTTCTTTCCCATCATTTTTCATTTATATATTTTAATCGACGTCATTAATGTGTCTAATTTTGATAATTATTGTTGGTTGTAATACATTATATTATTTAGTATATAAGTAGGAGTTAAACTGACTTGTTGAATGTGACATCACATGTTATGACATCAGATATATAGTGTTATTGTACATATACGTAATGTTTGCATTATAATTTGCATTTTATTATTATTTTTTTAAATTCTTTTTTCTTCATTTTACTTTATTTTGTTGATAAACAATCTAAATTAGCTTGTGAATTTCTACATAGGTTGAAGGACACAATATTAATGCATTGGTTTCCATAATGTCATCTCTATTGCTATTTTCCTATTTTTTTTTAATTATTTTTATTTCCATATAAATCAACCAAAAAATGAAAATGCGCTCTAAAAACTCGCAGAAAAAATATATTTTGTTTTTCTTCATTATTTTCTCATTGTGCTTAACGATAGGTTTTAAATTGAATGTATAATTTCATTTATTTTCCATTTTTTTTCATCTTCTTCCTCAAATTAACGAAAGTTGTGATATGTATTTGCCCTCATATTTCTTTTCTCATTTTTTTTCTTCTTCTTTTTAATAAATCGCATCGCATCTTAAAAAAAATGTGGCACAAAATAATATGTTTTCTTAAAAGGTAAATTTATGATTTACATAATGAGCAACTGGTTGTTTTTTTTTTACTTTTTTTTCTTTGTTTTGGTATATTTTTCTAAGAACATCAACAACGACACTAACTAAATTTTTTTTAAATGTTTTTTATTCTTCATTTTTAATGTTTTTTTTTTTATTTTTTTATTTTTTAATTATTCATTTCATAATCATAATAAATAGTGTATAATTCTTATTTGTTTAATAATAAAAAAGGCGGAAAACATGGCTTATACATATATATATTTTTGTTTATATATATGAAAAAATATACGATTATGTAAATATTCACATTTTTGTTTTTTGTTTTTCTTTTTCTTTTCTTCAATAATAAAATTAAAAATGTCATTTAAAAAAAAGAACCCATAGGTTTAACCTAGAACCATTACAAATGTTTTGTTTGTTTATTGTTGAATGAATCCAATTTGGTTTTTCTTTTAATTTAGATTCGATAAAAATTAACTTAACTTAATATTTTCATGATGCGAAAAAGGAAAAAAATAATCAACGAATCTTTATACATCTTGGTAAATATTCTTTTGTTTTTCTTTCTTTTCTTTTCTTTGTACTAAAAATGACTACAAAGAAATTTTTCTTTTGTTTAAAACTAATTATTATCTTTGTGTGAAATATGTTTTTTAAAGGTATCGAAAAAATAATTTTTTAGTGGTTTTGCTTTTCATTATTTATCTTTTCTTCATTTAATTTATTTTTTTACTTTTATGAACAAATTCTTTCAAAATTATTTCATTTTTAAAAGGAGACACCTATACAGTTCCTTCACTTTGTAACCCTGTGAATAAATTATCAAAACACCCGCGGTATGACTTCCACAATGTATGATTTATATCTTAAAGAAACAAACAATATGACAGCTGACAGCCCCATTCTTTTGCAAATTTTGCGTTCTTTTTAGGCCATAGAAAAATAAAATTTTAGGAACGAGGATTTTAAGAAAATAAAATGGTTAATAGCCACTTCTGTGACATTATCCAACAAATTTTTATTGTAATGAGTGGTCTAATCCATCACTTAATAGTGATTGGCGTTCTATTTAGCAAAATAAATCGATAACCAACTAACTAAGGAGGAGACGTTCGCATATAACAACAATACAATTAATTGTTGGATGTTATTTAGTATGACTTTCATAAACTTTGTTCAGCCAATTTTTTTTAGTCAACTAATTTGTGCTTGTGAATATAGTTCGTAATATTTCAAATTATGCGTCATAAAATTTCCGTTGCTTAGATGGCACGAATTATAGATAATAATTTAGGCATTTTTATGTGAATAGAGTTAGCATAAAACCCAACCTTAAGACACCACCTGTTGAAGTTTGTTAGAAAAACTCTGAAGTGAAAAGTTTTCCTTAATGTTTTCAAAGTTTAACAGTGTACCGTCTTGTAAAAATTTTATTTTCCGTTCGCAAACATTGCAAGATAAAAATCAAACCACTCGTTGTATTTGGGACGGACGGGTCCTTTTCCTTTGTCAAGCGGGAAGTCGTTTTTCAAAATTTTTACTTTAAAACGAATACTAAAGCTAGGGTCACCACACTTCACAGTTCGTTAAAATATTTTGTCATCACTATCAAACATTGGGTCTTGAAACTAACTAGACATAAGATAAATACTGAGAAATGATAATCGATATATGCTGTTGAACGGCTTAAGAAGAAATTTAAATTAATTTAACAAATTATATATATAGTGACAACGCGATATTTGCCTGTCCAACGTGCTTTCTAAGCGCTTGGAAATGTATTCAAAATTTTGCATTCGATCGCAAAATCAAACATATTATTTGAGAATTGTTTTTCTTTTACTTTTTTTTCAAAATTGAGATATTTTGTTAATCGTTTTAAAAATTTTATTTTATTTTTCTCTCCTTTCAATTTGATATTTCAGATGCATTGTGTGTATATTTTAGTAATTTTTTTATTATCTTAATTTATTGATGAAAAAATATTATATCTCTCATTATTTTCACAACCATTAATGGTCTTCAACATACTGATTGTTTATAATTTTTTCTTAATTTTTTTTTCTTCTTCTTTTTACGTAATTTTATCAACTTTTGATTGAAGAATTTAAAAGTATTTTTTTCTATATTTTTTAGTTTAATTATTTTTCTGCCATCAGTGCACATTTTTGCAGCAGCACACTTCACGATCAAATGGTTTTGTTTAAGTTTTAGCTAAGTGGATGCTAAAGTTTTCTTTTTTTAATTTTTTTTGTTTTCATTTAAATATTTTATTGTTTAAAATTTTTCTTTTTTTAATATTGCTTATTCGTCATAATTAAGAGGGATTTTAATTTAAGTTATTAATACGTTTTTCAAGTTGTATAAATTCATATTTTCTTTTTATTTTAATTAAAAATGTTCTTCCTTTGTTGTAAGTGAAGGTTGTATAAATTAAAAAATGAAATGTGTTTCGTTGTTTGATAACTACGCATTATGATTTTATTTATTTAGTTTTTAATCTACCAGAGTCGTAAATTTTAAAATTGTTTTGATCACCGACTGATGACTATATATTTAAGACTATTGTTGACTATTTTAGTGAAAGAATTTAATCATTTTTTTCTCACCAAAAAAATAAAATAAATATATTTAGTCCGCTTGGATGACTCTTGTTCATAACTTTCTATTTCTCAAACAATAGTCGTCAGTTCGATTTAAAGAAAAATGTTTTATTTAAAAAAAATCATCTCAGTTGAAAAAATCAAGTATTTTGGTTTAGGCAAGTTACATTAAGTGACTGAGTGTAAATATTTAGTATTTTTCTTGTTGAGAGATTTCACTTTTTCCGTATTTTTTAATTCTTTTTTTTATATTCAAACATAAAGAAGATTGCTTACATTGGTTTATATTCATAATGGTTCAATTAGTTATTGCTGTTAACTCGCTTTTGTAGTTATTTGATTCCTTAATCTCTTCTATCTTTTTCTTAAAGATTTTTCTTTCGTTAAAGTAGACAACACTATTTTTTATACTCGAAAAATGTTAAATGTTTTCTTGTGTTTTTTTTCTTTTAGGTTCCAGCATTCCATCTCAAGACCCTTTTCTTCGAGTGGCTTAAAATATTTTTTCATTTATTTTTTGTGTAAAGCAAAGTTTTCAGTCACAATATTTGTTTTTTTGTTTTTCTTTATCTTTCCATTTCTATGAATCATATACATTGATGGAGATATATATGAATATTATTAATGTATATTTTAGTTAAATTAATTATTTTTTAATCATAATTAGGTAGTTTCTTCTTCTTCTATTCTTTTCTTTTTTTTTAAATTTCATCTTCTGTTTTTAATTCAATTTTTATCAACAGCTAAATAGCTAAGAACATTTTTTTCTTCATATTTTTTTTTATTTAATTTTTTCTTGTATTTATGTTTTTTAGGTGTATATTTATATATAAATAGAGAAAGGCATAATTGAATTAAAAAACACACAAAAAATAAATAGCCGCAGCCAAATATTACTTTTATAATAAAAATGGTACGAGTATACAATTATTGATGTAAATAATGTTTTTCTATTTCTATTATTTTTTTAGGTTTTTTTTTCTTTATTCACTTCGATTACACGTGATTATTATTTTTTTTAGATGCAAGGAAATAATCTCATTACAGTTTTTTGTTATCTTTTTTTTAGATATTTAATAATTTTACCTTTTCAGTATAAGCATGGGCGTTTGGTTTGATAATATTTTTTACGATGTGTATTTTTCTCTCAGAAATGCCAGAAACAAAAAACGAAAAAAAAAACAAACGAAAAAAACCAAATCAATTCTACGTTTCTTTTGCGATATATATTTATACTTTTTATGTACATTACGATAATTGTTTTTTTTTGTTATTATTTTTTGTTTTTTTTTAAATTTTAATTTCAGTTTGTGTGAATATAATTAAATGTTTATTTATACATACAATATATAGATATACATTTTTAAGTTTACATTTACCATATAATAATTTGTGTGTATATGAAACATGATGTTTGTTTGTTTTTTTTTCTTAATTTTATTTTGATTAATTGAACTTCTAAATAAATTTTATCTTTTTTTTTCATTATTTTTCATCATTTTTTTTGTTTAATAAAATCGTATTGTCCTGGCTATCAACTGAATTATTATTATTCTTTTTATTTTAAATTTTATTCTTAAATTTGTTTTTTAAAATGTTAAAAAGGGTTTTACATTTTTTTTCTCATTTTTTTGTTAATAATTATCATTAAATTGAAATATACTAACAGCCGTTTGTGAGTGAACATAAAGGCAAAATGAACATAAGAAAATAAATTATTTTTTTTAATGCAAAATTTGAGGAAAATGAACGTTTTTTTTGTCAATTACTTCTACTTAAAAATCATCGTTTGGTACAGATTTTTCTCACCTTCTTTGTAAAATCACGTTATATATTTCCGATGGGTGAACCACCTTCAATCAGTATTCTAACCGTCAAAAACCTAAAATACTCAAAATATTTGAGGCTTTTCCGTTTCTATATTGACGATAAGTCGGTTACAGTAAAGCATCTTAAAAGCAATCATTTGAATAGTAAAAATAACAGATAATCGGTTCGAGATAATAAAACCTACTGTGTTGTTTTCTCAGTAATTGACAAAACATTCTGCTGGTTACCATACAGAATTATATAATATGTTTCGAGAAAAAAAATGTTAATTTCTCGCCTGCAACTATCAAGTTAGCCACAGTTTTAAATTCTATATATTCCAGTGCTTGATTTTGAGATGCTTCATTTAAATAACATTGTATCAACTGATTTTCAGTGGACCTGTTCGTTTGTCCATAGGTTAGTTCTAAACTGATACAAGTAGTGCGTTCCACTGATACTCGTACGTTTCTTGAGGATCTTAATTTTTACTTTTAAAAACATCAATATTAACGGGTGCATTAAATTTTTGTTCAATTAAATTTTCAATTATTTTTTTTAGGATGCAACATCTTTACAAGCTATGAAGCTGTAATAAGCTTGCGGTGCTTAATCATGTGATAAACCATCTTATATATCAGTTTAGAAGCATTTTATTTGTAGGAAACGTTCAACCAAAATATATATGGTTCGATTTAGTGTTCATCTGGAGAAATGTTCGTATCGGCGTCGCTCACACATTTTGTTTTTTTCTTTCGTTTACTTTATTTATTAATTATTATTACGACGATATAAAGTGAGAGACTAGGAAGACATAAATATTTTACGAAAGTGTGGCGTAAAAACACATTTAAAACACATTAAGGATACGATTTGTTTGTTTTTTTCGTTCGTTGATCCAATGGTTCAACAAACACCAGTGCAATAGCACAACCAAGAAAAAGGAATAGAAAAGTTATGATTATAAGTAGTAGATTTTTAGTTTGTTTGGTTTTTCTTGATGACTAACCCATTTTTTTCTAATGGAGAAAAGTCGACAAAATTTAAATAAAAAAGGAAAAGTAAATTTGTGAATGAAACATGGTTAGGTTAAACATTTTTTTTTGGATGGAATGATTATAATTGTTATTCTTCTTCATTTACTTATTATTCGTCTTTGTCAAGCGGGACATTTTCAAGATATATAGGAAAAATATCCAGCTCTCTATTGCTACGAAACAATATTTTTAGTTTTTAATTGTATTTTGAAACCGCTACTAATGGTTTTGAATTTGTCGTAAGCGATTCTGATTTATGTGCATACGATCGGTAAAGTTTGTGTGTGTGTGGGTATTTAGAAAAAATTGCAAGTGTCGCATGAGATTTCATTAAAAGTACCGATCGAAAACACATAGTCTAGTCGATAAGGGCAAACGTTTACCAAAATCAGTTGCTCAAACAGCACTTAAAATATTTCTAAAAGTATTGTAACAAGAAGAGACATCATTTTTTGGGCAAAATTTTTTTGGTCTCTTCTTGTTAGAAAAAGTTTAGAAGAATTTTAAGTGCTGTTTGAGCAACTAATTTTGGTAAACGTTTGCCCTTATCGACTAGACTAACACATTCAATAGTGTACAAAAGAGCCGAAGCAATGGCTTATTTATAGTGACTGTTTTGTAATTTAAACTACCTTAGGGTGTCGGTCTTTCCTTCATAAATATTCATTAGATGACTACGGGAAAAAACAAAATAAAAAGTTCAATAAACATGTTGCTCACATCGTCAGACTATATACGTAGACGATCTTTCACTACCAGTGACCTGTTTTGGAACGGTTTTGTACTGGCTTCTCAAAGCATTTTTTTCTAAACTGTAGGTGGAAGGCGATATTTCTGTTCACTTTCTGTCAATATTTTTAGTTCTTTTCTACTAAACCGCTGACGCATTAGGGAAGCATATTTTTTATCAATCAATTTTAAAGCATGATTAGAAACCGAGTGCTGCATACTGGTCGGAAACCGATTGTTTGATTGATGTTTCACCAGGTGAGACTAGTTTTCGTGTGAATTATGCTGATTCTAGGCGAAGCTGAGATCAAATTCACATAGAATCGTAACTTATAATGTCTCTCCCAACCTTGCAGAGTTATGATTATTGTAATTTACATGCTCAAAGTGGCGAGGTCGAAAGTAGTCAAATGTAATGAAATATTTTCGCTACAACACTCATGTAAAAAAGACCAACTCAGAGCTTTTCGGTGTAATGCGTTGATGTAGAGATGGTGTTTTTACTTCAACCGGTAATGTCCAATCTATTATCAAAATAGGCCACTTTTAGTAAATTTTAACTTTTGATCTTGGAATAGTTATATCGGTCCGAATCTGACAATTGATATAACAATTCGACTCTGCAGCAATAAAATTTTATGATGGAGTCACACTGTCAATCGGCTAATTTTGTGGATCGCATTTGCTGAATCGATGTTTTTGTGGAGCCAGGATGAAAATAAAATCGGGATAAAATTGTTGAAAGGAAAGAAGAATAAAATGGTAAAAGGTTTTTTGTATTGCTTATTATTCAGTATAAGTATTTTTGTTTGTTTGTTTGTTGTTTGTTGCAATAATTTCACTCTAAGGTAAAATCTACAAAGAAATGTAAAGATTTTCAAATTTTGACTGGGAATTTTCATTGTTTGAATACACATTTTAATAATGTACATTTAATATGTATCGTATTTTCTTTTTAAGATATAATTTTTTGTTTTTTTTTTCTTTCATTTATTTGTGGTTGATGTATAAATATAATTTTTTTCATTTCATTTCATTTCTTCATTATTTTTATTTAATCGCCAAAAATAAAAAGCATTTTTGTCGTGTGTAATCATTAAATTTTTTCTTTTCTTCTTTTTTTTTTTCAATTGTATAATATATTATTCAATAAAATAATGGCAATATGGAGTATCTATTAATTTAAATTTAAATTTAATTTTTTTTCTTTGTACATGTCTACTGGGTCATAATTTGTAAAAATTATCGAAAAATTCTATCACAATACCGCAATATTTTTCTTTTTCTTTTTAATAAATTTTTAGTTTTAAATTCAATTTTCTGAATTTAAAATGTTCCAAGGAGCATAATCTGTATTGTGTAAATATAAAAATGGATATATTTCTGTTAATTGGTTTTTTTTCCTCTTTATTTTTCATTCTTTTTGCGTCTAATAATTTTGTTTTTGACTTGTAATTGCAATGGTTTCAATTTTTAAAACTTTCGGTTTTCCTATTTTTTGTGTTTATGTTTGTCATTAAGTTTGTGATCGAAAATCGTTTCTTAGTTTTAATCCAGGGATAAATAAAAAAATATTTTGATTAGCATCGAGTAACAGATGAAAATTGGGTGTGGGTTTCTATTTGTTCACCAAAAAAAGTGTGTATGACAAATGCATTTTCAAAAATCTAATTACCTTCCTGTACGTTTACATATTCGATAGCTCATGTCTCAATACTTGTATAGCTGGCAAATTTCTTTGAATAACTCAATCACGACTGTGCACAGTGATCCCATATGGGGTTCAGACTTTTGAAAACTATGCTAAAATCTAAACGAGCTTATCAGAAGAAAGAAATTATTGGTGGAAACTGGTCAAGTTTGACGACCTAATTTGGTTTCTGCCCATTGCATTTTTGAGTCTTTTTTCCATGCTGTTTTTCTGACTAAAAGACACATCACTATAATCCACAAAAATAATTAAATGTTTGCCATATGAGCATAGTGGAAGCTCCTTCTCGTCTTCAATGTGACATTTAATTCAACATTCAATTTTGATCTTAGATTTTATCAAATGCATTGATCGCGCTTGTCATGCAGGTGTATTTTATTCTCTCGTGTGTGTTGCTGTTTCTTTGTTATTTTAATGTGTAAATGTGCTGATAAAACTTTTAACTTTTTTTTTGTTTTTAAAAGTAAATGCTGGTTCTTCTTAAGATATTTTTAATTTTACATTGTCAATCGATCTGTCTTCTCTTTTCTCTAATGTTGTGTGTTCTTTTCTGTTTGAATAAATTATTTGGTAAATAGTGAGCATATATACACATAAAAATGTTTCTATTCAACTATCACTTTTTCGGTGAATCTATTAAACTTTTGGTTTTCTTTTTAACGTTTGTTTTACCTTCCTTTTATCAATTTCTTTGTTTTTTCTTTGATTTCGTTTTGACACAAGGACAAACAAATTTCTCCTCCATTTTGCTTCTAACGGTGCTTTTTTGCAATAATTTTTGTATTTTCGTCAATAAATTTGGTTATTTAATAACTGTCCGAAGAACTGTAATCTGACATTCTCATACTTGGACTCGTAAATTAACTCTAAATCCGGAAAACATCGCAACTTCTAGCAGACGATCAGATTAAAGTTCTTGTGACAAATTCGAAGTTTTTTTTTTGATTTTTGTTTGTCGCTTTGTAACAATTGCTAAATTCTTGTGAATGAAAAATTTCGGAAAGGAGAAAGTCTTGCTGCATGAATTCCTTTCGTTTTATTTGTTCAAGTATTGTTTGTTAAAAACAAACCTATTTTCGTAAGCAATTTTTTTTGTTTTATTTTTATTAATTTTTTTTTTAAATAGAAAAACCTTCACATTGTAGTTTTCTAATATATTGTATAATACGTGATAAAAAAGAGAATATATTTTCATGTGTCACATAATAATAATAGATTCTATAGGCTGTTCATTTCGCTTTATTGGATTAAAAAAATAAAAATTATAATTTGCGTCACATGTGGATTAATATATTCGAAAATCGATTTTTTTTTCTTTAAGTATTCTGCATAAAATTCAATACAATTTTGATTCTATAAAAATTCAGGAAAAATATTGCTTCTTGTCGTTTTAATTAAAAAAAAAATGGTTGGTTTTGGGGTTGTTTTTTTTTGTTTATATAAATTGTTCATACACAGGACATAATCAACAAGGTGTAATTACCTACTTTTTTGCACATTTTCAACATATATTTCTTCTTTCGTTTATTGTTTGGTTGTTTTTTTTTCTTGTTTGAATTCTATACGGTTTCATGTTTTCTTTTTTTTCACCACTCTGATTCATTGATGAATTTATACAATTCGCTTTTTGTTCAAAAATAGAAAACAACTTTTAAAAAAAAATATTTTAAATGCTAAGACAAAATAAAGAGTTAAAGACAAAAAATAAATAAATAAAATTATGGCACTTTCAGTATTTAAATGATTTTTTTTTCTTTTTATTCGAAAACTTAATTTTTTTCTCGAAGTTTTTTGTTTGTTTAATTTTTTTTGCTACAGTTTTCAGTTTTGTTAATGAAAAAGTTAACAAAAATTTTGGCAAATAGAAAATCAATTAAATTGAAGCAAATTATGATGGTAATAAACGTTGAATATTCTTTCAAATATCTTTTTTTTTGCTTTTTTTTCTTTTTTTATTTGATATGTTAAAAGTTAAAAAACAATCTTTTTGTTTAAATAAAAAAAAAATCAATTTTAAAAACTAAAAATCTAATAAAAAAAAACTTATGACCTAATGGAATAAAGAATTGGTTCTAATGAAGTATAACTATGTTCAAGGCGACTAAATGTTTCAACAACAATCACCAAAAAAAAAATATAGAAATAAAAAAGCGTTTGGGGATATGTTAAAATAAAGAACGAAATGTAATAATCACACCATAATAATTCTATATAATAATAAAAAATGACTTAAGATAATAATAATAATAAAAAAAAAAATAGGAGAAGTGTGTGTACAATATTACAATAAACCAATCCTTATGTAAACGAAACAAAAAAAGGGAAATTGTAATGAACAACAAATTTCTATAAAAAAAACCTGAGAAGATAACTAAGTCTAAAACTAACGAAAAAAATCTACAAAAATAAATTTGTCCGAGAAAGAATTGAAAAATAAAATCCTATTCCTAATTTTCTATCGTGAGCCGGAATTCATAAAATGACGAACACTGTAACCACAAGCCACATATTGATTTGAAGGACTGAATCACAATACAGAGAAAGAAAAAAAAAATGATTTTTTCTTACTATGGATATGTACAAGATTTTCTTCTTTGTATGAATCAAAGCATCAAGTATATTATACAGCTTTGACTATATCAATTTAAAATAAAATACGAAACCATTGTTTTGCTTGGCTGTGAATTAATATCCGACATTGTTATAAATAGGCGGTGTTAAACGGTTCGTTTCCCATCGAGATTCTATTCTATTCATTTTTTTAATATCCTCCGTTCACGCTACCGACAGAATATTAAAGATTTCTTTTTTCTCTCACTAACTTTGGTAAATACGTTGTCGTAAATATTCATTTGGATTACTGTGTATAATAAACTAATCCCTAAAGTAAATTGTTAACGGAACCGATTCGAATAACGTATACTATGGATGTCCGTTCTGTGTAAAGGGCTTACTTTAGGCAACTAGTTTACACATTCTTTAAACAATTTTTTTTATACAAATCACAGAGCTGGAACATGGATATTCTGAATAGTTGGCTAAATAGTTACAACACTAGAAAGGTTAGCCAGAGGGAAGGCTGATGCTGGTCAATTGTTTAAATATATTAGAATCCTAGCAAACAACAAAAAATGAAAAATATATCTTCCGCTTCAGAGCGATTCATTTTTCCATTCAACAGCATTCAATTTGTAATTTTAAAATGTAAAACAATATTGTCGAAATGTCTTGAGAGATACCGATTGTATAATATAATACGTTGTCTCCGATCAATGTAAATTTGTTGGATTGTTGGAATATAGACGGACAAAAAAAAAGCGATGTCTCGCTTCGAAAAAAAATTGTAAGATAAAATTTTGGCCTTCGATGATGGTGATACTTGTAAAAGCAGGTAAATAAATTCTTTGAAAAAAAAATATAATTTTCTTTGATGAGAAATAACACACCGTTAATGAACACAAAATATTGACGTTTTTTTTCTTTCTTTTTGCTTTTTGTTTTCTCTACCACCGGGAACACAATTTCTAATAGTTACGATATTCACATTACGATTAAAACTGATTCTATTCTAATTTAAAAAAAAATATTCACTGGCTCCTATAGAGTTTCCTAAGATAGTCGCGGTTTAGTGGGATGCACGAATTGTCACACGAAGTAGTTTTTACTTTATTTTATTTCCAAACAGAATTAAACAAAAAAGATTTCAGCGAATTGCACACTACCGAATGTTTTACGAACGATTTTTTTTTTGTAAACGGAAGTGCACATTGTAATCGCATAAAAAATGGCTTGAATTATTATACAAATAAAATCATTCGCGAACAATAATGCAGGCAAGTTTGAAATTCTTAATTTACAAATTCCTGACTATGTATTCAACACTACGATCTAAAGTTAAAAAATAAACAAAAAAGATTTCACAACACAAATAATTAAAAAAGAAATAAAAGTAAGTAAATTAATTAACAAAAATTTAAATTTAAATAATAAAAAAAAAACAGGGATCAAGTGTGTAGAGGTACTCTTATTTACTATATCGACTAATATATAACTAAATTAACGACTCTAAAAAAAGCCTTTTTTTAAATAAAAACTGAACAAAAAAAACAGGTTTTTCTAAATGAACAAAATTTGTGCAATTTTTTTTTAGAAATTCGAACAAAAAAATCATCATCGAACTTAAGAATTATATTTAACAATTAAAAAAACCTTTCAAGGAACTTTAATTATTATCAGAGATAATAGGTAGATTTAAATTTTTTTTTTTCATTATTTGCTTCTTGGATAATATATTATAACTTTTGTAAAATTTGGATTTGATCCATTTTTTTGTTTTGTTTTTTTATGAGTTTTTTTTCCTTTCTTTATTTTTCACTATTTTCAAATAATTTTTACTTTGTAGCATTTCTTCTTCTTGTTTTCTTTTAATTATTTTTCATCTTCTCATCATCTTTTTCTTCTTCTTCATATAATTAATAAATTGTAATAATAATAAAAAGCTTTATTTTTATCAATAAATACTACTAAATCGTATGTATATGTAAATTTAAGGCAAAAAATATCATCAAATATACCTTTGGATTGTTTTCTTCAATATTCTTACTTATCATTTTTTTCGTATTTTTTTGCTTTTTTTTCTCTTCATCTTCTTCTTCTTCTTTCTCCCCACCATCTTCTTCATTTTTCATCAAATATATTTTACATTTTTTAATAATTAATCTTTACCCTAAATGCAAAGTGTTTTTTTACTTGTTTTGAATTCACTTGTAAACAAATTTCAGAAAAAAAAGAAAAAAAAAATAATTCAAATAAATTCATATATACGGAACGTGTATAATTTAAAAAAAAAATCGTTTTTTTGTTTTGTTTTCTTTTTTTTTCGTTTAAGAACTAATAAAAAATAAAAACCACAAAATTCACAAATATATCCATAACAGAAATAAAATAAACAAAAAAGTTTCTTCCTTTTGTTAATAATTTAAACTATCAGTACAGAACCATAACTAAATTTCTTTTTTCGATTTTTTTTTTGATAAATTGATTAATTTTTGAAGTTAAAGTTAAAATGAAAACGTTTTTTTTTCTGATGTAAAATCACTAGAATAATTCCTTGTTTGGGATATTGCTATTTTAACGAGTCAGACGTCGATAACAAGTGCTATACATGAATAATCAAAAGCATAAAACAAACGTGTTGCCCTAGCGAATTATGACAAAAATGAAAGTGACATTTTATTCCCGCTGTTGTCACAAATCATTCTTTTCGATCGTGTAGATGTAGAAAGATGCAATAATATTTATCATTTTTCTTATAATTCGCTTATACGACACGTCCCCTTTCTACATTTAACTATTCATAGATTATAATCCCACTAGTCAAAGTAGCAATGTCCTAAATGAGTTTACATCACGCAGCTCGCAAATGTCATCAGGTAATGAATCCATTTCCGTACGGTGTTGCGAGTAAAACATTATTAAATGAGCAATCAGTGTGCTGCAATGAAAGTGTAACTCTACGTTTGTGGGTGCGTTGATTTGAAATAATTTATTTTCGATAATTACGTTGTACAGGTTGGTTAAAGGGTGCAACCGCAACAATGACTACAATGACTCAGATAAGTCTTTTTGATTAATTTTTCAATTTTATCACTCGAACGAACAGAACCATATAGCTAGTATCAATTTTGTTTGCTCTTATACTGTGACTTCGAAGATGAGGTAACAGCAATATTTAAACATATTTATTAGCACATCTGAATCTAACTCAGTTTTCAACTGCTAAGACTAAAAACCGATTAAACAACTTCAGTTTGGGCAACTTAGATTCGAATCATTTCAGGTTACTTGTAAATCATACGGTTTGATCTAAATCTGACCTGTGAGAAACCTTACTCGTAACTCCAAAATAAATCGAAAAGAAACGAAAATTCTGCTGCCAGTTTATCCTCTAAACGAACGTAATTCATGCCATAAGTGCGTCAAAAATGTAAACATTTTTAACTGACAGTTTACGCTGACGTCATACAACAAATATCAAAACATGGGCGTTAAAGTAGTCCACTATGCGTTAAAGTTCGATACATACGTCACAGTTACGGCGTGAATGTGATTGCTATTATAGTTAAGTTAGCTGCAAGTACATTATCACCTTTGTGGGCTAACATCTCATTTTTGTTTGAAGCGATCACAATATGGTAATTGCAAACGGTGTTATGAGTCATATTCTGTTACAGAAATTTCATGCATGACAGCGCTGCAGATAAAAAACCGTCTTACAGTTTAAACACACTAAAACGGTTTTGGGTTTTGTAGTGTCAACCGGATGACTGTACAACGTAATCACCGAAAATATGTTGCTGGTTCAACGCCTATAAGTAGACTGTACATTTCAGCGTGTAGTACTCAATGTTCTTAAAAAAGAAAATGTTTAACTCTCACTGGTTCACTGGATAAATGAATTAATTAATTTAAACAAAAAAAAGTTAATCCAAACCGAATTAATTAAATTAATTAAATTTTTTGTTGTTGCTTTTCTTTTCTTCTTTTGATGTAATGAAAAATTAATTATGGCTGAATTATTTGGCATTGTTATCAAACAAAATTCTTTAGACTTTTTTCTTTACATTTTTTTAGGAATAATTTTTTCTCTTTCTAATTAATAAGCGCGGACCATGAAAATTAAGAGGTAATTTTGTCGATGTTATTTTGTTTTTTGATGTATCAATAATCGCGCGTTTTAGATATTAGCGAAACCGATAATATCTCGCACAAAAAAAAACGATAAATCACCCTTTTTTTGTTATTCAAGGAGAAACAAAAGAAATGAATGGAACGAACAAAGAAATTATTCATTATATCGAGTCCATTACTTTCATTTCATTTCTAATTTCTAATGCAAAAACTAAATCTAGTAAATAAGCGTTTTTTTTCATGTAAAGTAATTTTTCATCTTCTTTAAATTACCACAAACCTCATTGATTCGTAAAACTAAATTTGGCTAATCGACAAAAACAAAAACAAAAATTGGAAAAAAATTAACCGAAAAATGTTTTTTAATAAAAGTTGTTAAAGAAACAAAATCCACTCCGTTCGGTTGTATGACTTTCATATTTCAACAATTTCAGTATTTTATCTGGGTTAGTATGAAGAGGAAAAATTCAATTTTTCGTTTTTGTTTTATTTCTTCTTGTCTGTGTATATACAAAACTCACTCAAATATTACACAGTATAACTAGTAAACAAAATGGTTATTAATGGAGTAAACGAAGAAAATTCTAGACAACTTAAATCAAAACAAAAGAGTTTAGAAATTGTTGTTGGAGTTACGTAAAGGTAAAAATAAAAAACAAAAAAAAAGTTAGAAACAAAATCAAAATTAACAAAATTAAGTGTTTCACGATAAAAATGTTTAAACAATATAAGGCAAAAAAAAGCTTTGTTTCACAAAACAATTGTTGTTGAAATTAAGGAATCGGTTACGATGTAAAATTCATAGTAAGGTTTTTCTTCTTCTTTTTTTTAAATATTAATCATTACTCAAATGTCTTAGTGAATTCGGTTGCTTAAATATGAAATACAAACCGGTTTTACAAGAGCCAATCAAATAAAGAAGCTCTCTATCTCGAATAAAAATTAGAAGAGAAAAAAAATAAGTAAAATAATTGTACAATATCTATACCACTAATACCTAACTAAGTGTATGTGTAAAGAGCGACGGGCCAATAACCCATCTTTGTAACCCTAAAAGTTAAAAAAAAAAACAGAGATCATTATTTAACGACTTGGTTTCAAGATTCTTGCTCTGGCTGTCAATCACTGAATGTAGAGTGTGTTCAAAACTAACACATGATGATTGTTCTTGGCGAGCGTAACAATATAACCTTCAGAGGTTATTTTCAGACCACAACAGCGTGATACCTATTTGAATGTAAATTGCACATAAATAAATCAAACGAAACATCATCAATCAAAACGACGACGGGTCAGGACCTTATTTCTCTTAATCTATATTTGCGAAAATCGCGAAAATTTGAGAAAATTCGTAAAAATATGTTCACGAATATAGGCACTGCTTAATTGGATTAAATAGCGACAGGGAAAACAACGAGAGGTGTGAGGCATGTTTTATATCCATTCATTCGTATAGAACCTACTGTCTGAACAAATTGGAATTAGATATTGATCAAATCGTCGGTAAGTTTAGATCAAGTAGTTGAAATAGATTAAATTGTCGGTAAAGTAGATCGGGTCGTCGAAAAAGTAGATAAAATACACGGCTTCAAAAACCTATGTTCCACGACTTTTATTTTTGAACACTAAAAGTGCCCCAACGAGGATACCCCTAGTGTATATCTCAGTCGACATGCCTAGTAGAAAATCCAAATTGGTGTTAAAAAGGTTACCAAATTAAGAATGAAATTGAAAAAAAAAACAATTTTTATTGGAATTCTAGCCCAGCCTGACAAGTTTAATTTTCGGATTTTCAACTTGACTGGCACGACGGCCCGTTCAACAAAAATTGAATCTTTCAATTTCATTCTTTATCTGGCAGCAATACCTTTAATACTTTATTTGGATTTTCTACGATAGGTGACGACTGAGTTAAAGACTCAGAGTACCCTCGTCAGCGCCCTTCTAAGTCCCAAAAATAAAAGTCGTCGAACAAATGCGTTTCGTGTCGGGTAATCATTTGTCAAATATTTCAAACCGTGACCGTATGTAAGACTCCGGGTGCCTTGGAGCAGCAGTTTGATAGATTTTCCGTTAAATTAAAGGAAATGTATCGAACAACACGTTTTAGATAGAAGTTTCCCCATCGCCAAATCGTATTGCAATTATGCAATAAACTAAAATGAATACGTGCATGACCTATGTACATGTTGTACGGTTGTTAAAATATATAACCCAAAAAAGAAGCACGAAAAACTTGTAATCAAAATCAATTGTATTTACCTTTACATAGGGACATTCGAATTCCGATTGCAGGACACCGTCGCGCGAAAAGCATGCAACGTGAAAACGATTGCCATGTGAATCGCCGATTAATATATCACCAGCATCGGATATGTCAATGCCATTTGGAAAACATGTGATTTTTTCATGACCAATGCGATGTTGAAACGTACCGTTTTCGGTAAATACAGCCACGCAATGACCTTTGAAGTCGCAAACGTAGAAATCAGAACCTGAAATCGATACAAAACATAAAATATGGATCAACTTAAAATTCATTTCACTTCATAAAGGCTGTCACGACATGTCAAAGTTGTGTATATTTCGGATGAGTCCATAAAACGAAATAAGTGGAGAAAGAGATGAAAATGTACAAAGACTGGGCCGTTCAGAATTGTATAACACACAAGTTAAATGTTTTAGGGAACCACAACATTTTTTGTGAATGCTCGCACTCGTAGATTTTCAAATCGATTTAACTTCTGATATGTTCTATCGTAGACTGAAGTCTTATTCTTCGTGCTTCCTTGGAAACATAGACAAATGCTGATTCATTGCTTTTTGCTCAATGAAATCTTAGAGCTCATGCTCTAGTCGTCCATCTAAGTTGACTACTGTTGAGGAGACTATATTGAAGGCAAATTTTTCCGAATTTTTCTATTAAAGTTGGGACATTTCGACCTTTTCGATGCAGAACGTTATTCTAAGCGAAAAAGTCGTTCTACGGTATGTCTGTAAAGTGTGTCATAATAATTACACCGCACCAGAGAAATGATAAGTTGATACGCCTGTGGTGAGTTAGAAGGAACATGTGAATGACAGTTGGTTCCTATGGGAGAGAATGTGAGAGAATTGGTATGCAATTCTCTCACATTCTCTCCCATAGGAGCCACCTCTCATTCACATGTTCCTTCTATCTCGCCACAGGCGTACCAATTAATCGTTTCTCTGCACCGCCCTGCACCCCATTTTGTCAGCCGACGAAAACGTGACTGCGGCCATTTGTAGCAGCTATAAGAAAAGATTTGTTTGACCTGCTCTGTAGCTAGAACTATATGTTTGGTAATGTTTTAGATCAACAGAGTATCTTAAAACAATTTAAAAAGATCGTAAATGTAGCTTCGCCATTTCAAAGTTTTTTCATGGGTGGCTGTACGTTTTGATGTTTAGATCAACTTATAAAAAAATGGTCGCATTTTACATGCATACCGTAGAACAATTTTTTGCTTAGAATAATGCGTTACGCCGACTAAAAACAACTTGTCGGAATGACCCAACTTTATTATGAATGGATGTTGACTTTCGCTATATTCACGCCATTAGGTGCACTTCAAAATTTGAATTTTAGGTCAATCACGGGATAAATAAATTAATTAAAATGAAACTCAACGCACTCTGATATGAGAGTATCGCGAATTAACCACACACAACACAGCGTTTCGACTGGTTTTGACATTTTTAATGAATTTCCGCGGCCCTACAACGTCAATTCACTTAAATAGGCTGTGCCAAAAATGGCTCAAGAAACTAGTCATTCCCATATCCCATTCATTAGCTACCGCCATCCGTTAAATGATGACAATTTCAAAAAATCTAAGTCACAATCAAATAACTTACCACTTATGGCGATATCTGATGGTTCACGCATGTAGTCGCTGCAATCAAACCAACGAACTAGTTCACCATCCTCGGATATGATAAAAACGGTTGGTGAAACGCTATCAACTGCGACAATGTGTCCTTGATTTGTAACCGCCAAACCAGCCACTATGTCAATGTATCTAGAAATCATAAAAATGATGTTTTTCTCAATCGTTCAGCGTTTTGATCTCCGGCACACCAACTCACCGAATAGCAATCTTTTTGATGAAATGACCGTTCTTGGTGAATATTTGCATACGAGAGCGTTCGTTACCACGATCACAAACAACAAATTTGCTGTTTGTTCGCATAACGGCCACTTTACGTGGATACCACAGTTGTCCTTCCTCCTTTCCAGGTACACCAAATTGAAATTTGAACGTACCATTCTTCTCGAAAACCTAGAAGTGGAAATAACCGGTAAAATTAGTGACACGAATCCAGACTGGACTCAGATAATAATATTACTTCGATGCGATGATTGTTTGTATCTGCCACAATAATTTCTTCTTCGACGCCCAAACAAAATCCATGTGGAGAATTGAATTGTGCCTTTGATGCACCCAACGAACCAAATTTACATCTTATTTGCATGGGTGTAGCTTTCGAACGGCCGGCTCCATTTACTTGACCATTCATTGTCAGTCCCATATCATCGGTAAGCGTTGAAGACATTGTGCCGATTGGTGATATTGCTGCTGGAGGTGGCATGAAATCATTCAACATAGAAACGCTGTCCATTCCAGGAGATGATCCACGTTGCATCAATGAATTTCCTGGAACAATGTCTTTGTTTACGATAACGTCAATGTGTTATTAGGACAGTGATAAAATGTATGTTTGTGTGTGTGCGTCTCTTACCATTGTTATTTAGACCCATCTTTGCCATTGCTTGGAAACTGTGGAAAGCGCGTTGATCACCCGAAATCAAGTCGGCAAGTGTCAGATGTGGAGATGGACTGGCATTCGTCGGCGATAATCCATCGGTTATATCAGTTCCGGCATCGGCAATGTTGCCAATGTTGGCGAGTCGGTGTAAATTATATTCAGCAATACTCAAACACGATATGTTATTTTGAGCCGAAACAGCCGACGGCCCCGAATTCGGTGCGATCGGTGGCGAGTTCGGTGATATGACATGTGGTGGCATCATGTAATTGTTACTCAATTGGGACATGTCTCCGTCGAATGATGATTGCATTGAGGTAGTTAGGGATATCGGACTGCTGGTCGTAACTGATCCGGTTAACGTTCCCGGTGAACTGTTGCTGCAATTACCGTTCGGTTTACCCAATACCGGCGGCATGCCAGGCAATGTTGGAGGCGGCGTATTCTCTTTGGGAACAACCGTTAATTCAGTACGGAATTTACCGAATGTGTCCTGAGCCATTACATTGAACTTGTCGTAGTTGGAATCAAAGTCCAATGAAAAATTGACATCCACTTGCGGAGCGTGTTTGATCAAGTTGATTATTTGCGTTCCAATGATTTTCTTCAGACTCAACAATTCCGTGCCATTAGCTTGGTTCAATACTTTTTTGGTAAATTTACACGCGTGCTCGATTTTCTCAACCGATTTTTCGACATCATGAAGCAAGTCCATTATTTTCAGTTCTCGTTCCGAATGCAATTTTTCCAATTCCTTCAACGCGTTCTCACGGCATCTGTCTAAGATCTGTTTGAAACTTTGATAATTATCTTCAATTTGCTCACGAGCGCTGTCATGTTGGCTCTGCAGTTCGGTCAACGAATTGCTTAAATTCCCAACAGCTCCATCACAATAATCCACTTTGGCTTTGGCACTCATCAATAGTTTTTCGATTTCGCCGCGCATACGTTTCTCAGCGTCCGCAATCAATTCGTAATGATGCTCGGCACCCTTATGGTTGGCAATCAGGCAATCGTTACATACTGGAACTTGACAATTGAAGCAGTAATACTTCAGGTTCTCACTGCTGTGAATCTGACAAAAAAGTGGTTTATGGATAGCAACCTTTTCCGTAGATTCACGTAGTTCATCCAGTAAAACTACTTTATGGTTTTCGAAACAGCGCATATACTTGTGAGCATTATCACAGCTGGCACATAAAAAATTTGCGCAATCATTGCAACGAGACATTGCATTGTCTTTACTTTTGCACGATGTACAGGCAATTGAACATGGTTCAACAGCGTTCAGATCAAGGATGTTGGTTAATACGTAGTCGTTATGCAACGACGCAACCCCAGCCGGTCCAACCTGAAAAAAGATGATAAAAATTGCGTTTACGAATTTGAACACTAATTGAGTTGAGTGAGTGAAGTCTACTGATTGCTAGCTAAATTCGGTAATATTGTCCAGTTGGAAATTGCAGAAGCAACACAGAACTGTTAATTCAGCTGAAACAGTGAATCAATAATTTTATCTAACGCTCTGCCCGTGTGATCACTTTCTTTGGTTATTCATCGCGTAAAATCGTTTTATTAACGAGTAGGTCTGCCAAATTATATTCAATAAGTAGCGATAGCAACTTTTTTTTTTGAAACGGTGGGTCTGTCCATCTGAACACGGTTCAAAATCACTCGAAATTCCAGGTTAGATCAGGTAATTTGAGACAAGAAACCTGACCTGACAAATTCAGGCTTCAATCAAACCTGTTCGCTCAGGTTTTGAGGTAAAACCTGAATTTTCAATCAAATTTCCAGGTAATGATCATTATAATCAGGTTTCAAGTCCAACTAGGTTCAGGTTCCTAGTCTGACCTGTTCCGAGCCTTAGACACGGCTACCGTTTCTATAGCAGCTATTCCAACAACTTCTCCAATCTTGGTTGAGATTTATTGCTTATCTAGACTTATTATTCATTGACAGCAACCCAAAATAGACAGTGGCCCTTCCGGTAGGTTGGCCACTTCGGGCCTGATTGACAGTCATGAGTTCTCCAGTTTCACTTTTACACTTTTACTAATTCCTCCCAATCAATTTCAACTCTAATATTTGCATTGTTAACCGATTATACTCAAACTATTACTATACACCAAACTCACTAACATTGATGATACGACGCTTTGTTGCATTTTAAAATACTAAAACTGCTGCATATAAATGCTTGTGCCCACTGGTACAACGTTACGTTGTCAATGTTAAAACAATTTTCTGAATAAAGTCGAATGCAACAACAGTAATTTATAATAAGTTGAAATGAAAATAAACCAAGCATTGACTTACCGTAGTGGTCTGTTTGCAATCTGGACAGACAATCGAGTTAATTTTCGAGTCATTCGTGTCATTATTCAAAATGTTGGTCAGACAGTTCTCGCAAAAAACGTGCAAGCAAGATAGTACACGTGGCGATTCCAGGTGTTGCCTATGTGGATAATGAAATCGAAATTATTAGAATTTTAGTCCATCAAAGGAATCCAAATTTCAAAAATGGAACTCACTTGCAAACTTTGCAATCTTGATCCTGATCTTCGGAAAAAGATCCGCTGTTATCTTCCAGCGAACAATCGGTTGGGTCACTCCCGTTCAAATCTAACGATTCGAACATTTTCAAATCTTTAATATTCACTGCGATGTTATTATTGTCAGCAGATGCCATCACAGTTATTGAGAAATTTTTGTGTTTTCTTTTTTGTCGTTTTTTTTTACTTTTCTTTTTGGTCAATTAAATTTTTGTTTTGTTTCTTTAGTTAAATGTTATATTTACACACGAGTTTAAGGAAATCTTTACTTTACACAAAGTGTATTGTCACGCTTAATTAATATTTAAGAATCACTTGGGACGAAACAAGTCGACTGATGGATGCCCGGCAACCAAATAAAAAATAAAAACAAAATGCACAAATTACTATTGTCCAATTGAAAGCGTCTGTCAATAGAATACAATTATATTTGTCCTTTTGTAGACTTTTTTTTCAGTTTTTCATGCGATAAGCGTTGTTTGAAAACCACTGTCGTGAAAATATTTTTTTCTGGAATTTGTCGGTCACTTGTCTTTCTGCTTTAGGCCTTTGTATAATCTCGATGATAGTCTGGAAATTAAAAAAAAGGAAGCAAACTTTAGCGGCGAAAACATTTTACCACAGGTTACTGAAAATAAAGGTTCATTTAGTGTCGGTGCAATTTGTCAATGACTACTTGTGTTGGCATTTTACTCCTTATTATTAGATACAACGCTATGAGTGAATTTTCGGAAATTTTCTGTTTTTGAGGAAATATCAGGTCATTCTCTAACTGAATTGGTTGTAGACATTTCTTCAAACATTCTCTTGACGCTCGAAACATGTTAGTTCAGTCATAGCACTGAACAAAGCACGAGAACAGATTTTTTTAACGGTCATTTGGCCCTTCATTTTTGAAAAATGCTACTGAGTTCCAATTAATTTATTTATTTTTATATGAGAAATTTGGACTACTGCGTCGAGAAGGCCGCTCTTGAAAATTCTGTTCTAGTGCTTTGTTCAGTGCTATGGTTCAGTCAATTTGCCAATGTTTTACATGCCAAATAAGTTGTCATTTTAACCCAGCTAACCTCAAACCTCCAAAAATTTTACGTAAAAAATTCAAATTTGCTATCTGAGCTCTTTCAATTTGTTTTCTCTGGTTTTTCTCATTTTACATTTGAAATAGCATACGAAATGAGAAAAATCAGAGACTCGGAGCAAGAAAAGCTTAATGGTATTTTTTACGAGGGCAAGGAAGTACGGAAATTTAACAGATTTTAAGGTTAGCTGGGTAAAATTGACACTTCCTTGGTAAGACACCGCTACTCGACAATGATCTATAGAAATCATGATCAGGTTATGGTACACTACAATACAATCATAATGCATTTAAGTTCACAAAGTAGTACGACCATCTTCGAAGGTCCGAGACACCCAAAACACCGTGTCAACATGCGATTTCATTGTCTATATCTCAAGACAAGACAGACTTCTAGCTTCCGTTCGAGGGATATGATAATTTGTCTTAGCCAATTGATTGGGAAACGATTGAAGTTAGTCGAATTGTAACTGCGATTTCATTCATACAGATCGGCTTTCATATTGATATTGATGATGTTATGTCTCTATCTCTATGGATGAAATTCGGTATTTGAGATAGCAATGGAACAAACACATACGACTGTACTCGAACCACCTATTTTCTTCAAGAAATGTGTGTAACGGAAACTGATGTTTAGCTAACTGTTATTGATAAATCTCGCCAATTCATAACGCTTTCGTAAATAATGATTGAACTTGTCTCACAAATTTGAGCTTTTAACATTTTTGTTCATAAACATAAAAGAACTCTGGTGTCGATATCAAAGTTTTAACGGAAAATATATCTGTTTGCAGCAATGACATAATACCTTTCCCCACTCAAAGAAAGTAATGCTCAAAATGATAAATTGTTGTCAAGAGACTCGTTGTGATTTTACCATATCGTGTAGTTGGTGTTATATAAATAGTATACCGAATAATGAAAGACATTTAACACTAACATTTCACACTGAATCACACCGACTGTATTGATTCTGAAGTTAAGGACACAACAAGAAACAAAATAAGATTAACATTTGAAAATGTACAGTCACCAACTTAGAAATGAGTGACACGTTTCAGCTGTTTTTTAGCTGATCCATTTATACCAACAATAGTGTTTTACGTCTAAACTAAATCCATTTAGCGAGCGCGTGTAACTATTACTCGTATAAACCAGTGCAAGCACTTCTGTTTGTATGAACTACTTATTTCAAACTCACCGCCTGTAATTATTCTATAAAAATATGAAACTTAGTCGAACGAGAACGAGTCATGTGAACAATTTGAAATGAAAATGGCAAAATTGGATCCCACGACGTGAAGCAGTTGGAGTGGAAATGCTCCATTTCCTGTTACTGTGAAAATTTAGTAATGATAGAAAAATTAGCAAAGAAATTTGTAGAAATAGAAGACCATTCATTCGTTGTTTAGCAATCACCAAAGCTACGTCGTTTCATTAACATTTCCATTCATTTGTATGTATGAATTGATGAGCATTTTATCAAATGACAGGGGAGTCGTGCGACACATACACTGAGAACTTTTAAAGACTAAAACGGTAAAAAATGTTTTTATCTAATGCGAAAATCCAATGGGCTTATTTATACCTGTTTTCATGATAAGTTATGTAATGGGAGTGTGTTTTGCGCACTATTTGAACAATGTTTCATCGTAGAAGTTGAAAAGGATAGATGAGGATTATGTTATTTAGTATATGTAAGTAGAAGCACGGGTTTTCTGGAGGTATAATGTACCACTACCACTGTACGTGTGTCAATATGTAAAAATAAAAAAATCAAAACCCACCGCTGACCGAATGGCGACGAGAACCAATTTCTTAATTTCATTTACTTCCGTTTGCTTTGAAAATGGCTGGGACCTGATAGAACCAAAAATATTTGTTGGAAGAGAGAGAGAGAGAGAGAGAGAGCAATCTGACACTGGATATTTCTGAGACTCTGCGCTCTGAGTTTATCAAATATGATCTATCGATCATATGTTTTCATGGTTTTCAGTGACGTAACACAAAAATATATTTCCGAGCTGTTGAGTAAAGTTTTACTCATGGGCTCAAGGCTGATTTGGATAAAGGCCAGAACCTATGTTTCAAAGCAGATTACTATAAGTAGAATAACATATTCTCTAATGTGACTGCAAATCAACAAATTGACCAACTCTATCGTGTATGAAACATTTTTAATTGATCGGCATACATTTAGGACACCTACGACACTTCAGTAAGGTCAAACAATTTAATGTAAACACCTCTGTAGCAGATAGAAATATCCATTATCCAGCTATCTATTAATCAGAAATGTTAACCATTTCCCATTATACTCGTAAGTGGCCCTTTTAGTTGATTAGGCTCATTAAGAGTGACAATATTCACACCACTACTGTCATAGTAAATGTTCACATTGGTGGTAAATAGATAACGGAAATCATATTTATTTTCCATTAAAGTCGCAACGGATATGCTTTCGTATGAATTCGTCTTACCTGTTTCTTTTAAAATCTTTGTTAATTACAACCACTATATTAAACACACAGACTGCCAATTGAATCTGAATGCAACAGACCTCTTATACACAGAGTTGACAAATACACACAGCTATACTATGGAAACTATACACCAACAGCCTTTTAATTTGATGCCAATGTGTGAATAAATTTAGAGAAATATTCGAACAGAAACTGCAGAAACTGGCAATTACCATCACCGTAGCGTAATAATAGCAACAGCTGACGGGCGCTATAACAATAAATTCCGGATGAAAATGTTTATGTTTATTTGTATGAATATGAAGAGTTTTTATTATATACTAACAAGGGGACACCTTGTCATCCGTTTAGTGAACCAATTTAATGAAAAGAATAGGTCTGGTTGTCGCATTGGATTTTCACCGAACAACATCAGTCCATTCCGATGTAAATTTCGATTTTTATTTTTGATTATAAAATAGGAAAATATTCAACTGACGGTATGTGTACGTTTTTTTTACGATTTAAAAATATTTATAAATGCCGTGCCGTAGCGTGTTACTTTCAGTGGTTATAGCTTTAGATGGGAAAATGTAGAAGTTTGCTCTGTATTTATGTGGTTCTGTTATACCACACAATGCATATTGTGTTGGAACAATTTTTTTTTGCATTTCGAATGCAAAGTGTTTCGATGTCCGCGGTTCGCTTGGATCATCAATAGGAAATTAGCATGGCTTAGAGTGTTACATTTTATACAGTTGAAAGTTAATAATCGAAACAAATGTTGCAGACCTTGTCTCCAAGCAGAGGGTGGTAAAGGGTGGTTGCGCAATGCAGATAGAAAGCAAATAGGTTTGACGGTTCGCCAAATTGAGTTGTTAGGTAAAGTCAGAGTGACTTTTTACCATAACAGTTAAGTTTTGTGACTGAAATTGATTTTGAATATTTGTGACTTATTTCCCCACAATTTCTTTGTGCGAGAGTTGTTGAAAAACCTTACAAAAGACAATAACGGGAAAAGGTCACAGAATTAAATTTCGTTGACGAAGTCACACCACTTAGTTTTGACAAAGTCACATTGCTTGTATTGTTTGGAAAAAGTCACAGTTAACTTAATTGTAATGACGACGAGCAGTCAAACCAGAACCCATATTATATATGCTTTGCATCTGCATTGCGCAACCACCCTTTACCACCCTCTGTTTGGAGACAAGGTCTGCAACATTTGTTTCGATTATGCTTCGAACTGTCACTTTTAGCCTTGAGCTAAAATTGCCTGTGGCTAAAATCGAACAGCTAGAAATGGGGACGAAAAGTCATCAATGACGGACGGTTATATTCTATTTTCTATTCAATTATAAAATTGTCCCAAATCGAAGCGATTGAAAGAGTAATTCATGTTACGTTACATCAAACAATGCGATTGTATTGTAATGTACGGACATTTTTCACATAAAAACCACATGTGGAGAGTATTACACAAGATTTTAATCGAGAAAATGTTTGTAAATACTGGATTTTAGCTATCAGAAAATTGAACGTTTCTGCGATATTTCCTTTTGCACCGAAAATAAAAAGTGTTGTAAAGCGGACATCGTAAAAAGCCAACAACATTTCACATCAAAAAAATTAATTTAAGCGCGCGATATCAACTTTTGCAAAATGCTCTGTTGCGAAAAAAAAAGATCGGATCCATTCAATAAAATTTTCATTTGTACATTTAACTAAATAAAATTGAATTATTCACTCACCATTCATTTAAATTTTAAGCACGAAATACACAATGAGCAAATGAGCTACACCTAGTATTGTTTTTCAGAAATTTAATGGTTTCTTTTTGGAAGTTTTTGATGTGGTGTTCAACTTCTGCAACTTAAATTCAACCATTTTTAACCAAGCAATGACTTTTTCACTCGTTGACTTTTTCGACATCTGGCGAAACACCAGAGTTTCAATCGGGAATCAGCAGATGTCACTTACGATGAGCGAATAATTTGAAAATGGAGCGGGAATTTTTCTTGAACGGTTCTCGATGCCTTTTTTAGTTTTCGAATTTATTATTCGAACTATCGCGAAAGTTCAATTTTACTTGCAATTTCAATGGTTTGTTTAAAAGTATTCGAAATAAATTCTTCCAGTTCCTGCATCTTTTCCAGTACAAGATGTGAAAACAGTGTAAAAATACTGTAAAATTTAGGAAGTAAGTGTGATATGTCGGAACATGTAGATGTAGACAGTTGCATCTTATGCGGTGTGCTAGTCCACACATACTTTCAACGCTTCACATAACAGTTTTCTCGGAATACTTTTTGATTGTGATCTGACTGATAAAATTTAGATTGTGCATTGTCTGAGTTTAGTGGTGTTATTATTGTGTCGCCACGTGCAATTTCAATGTTTCGTCAAACGATTCCGTATCGTAATCTAATTTAATGGGCTTGCCAATGCATTTTGTATAGAGGCTTTTTAAACGGCCGTGAAAAGTGAAACGAAATATTTTCAATGGAAAATTTGAAAATGTTCGAATCGATAGGTTTAAACGGAAGCGATGCAACTGACTTTTTATTGGAAGATAGCAGTGCGTAGACTTCGAAAAATCTAAATGGAAATTACACAAGTGAGTAAATTGAAAATTGAAAATGGAATGATTCGTCCGTAAAAATTCTAAAAATTCTTTTGAATTATAAAGCAGGCAACATCTTGTATCGCCACGTGCATTGTCTTGTTCGGACACTCATCGCAACGTTAATGGCTCGGAATTATTGCGTCTGAAGGAAATTATTGGAACGCAAATAGTCAACTCGAGCCAATCTGCTCCACAAGTCGATTTTTCGTTGGACGTCAATGCAAACTACTAAGCAATCGACTGATTTTAGGCACTTTCGCATGTAGCCCTCACTTCGTTCGGGCGCGAAATTGCCTAAAAACAATCGTCCAAAACAGATACACAAATAACTATATCTAGCATCGTAAGAGGAGTACGGAGGAAACGCTTTTTAAATTCTTTATTTGAATAGGCGAAAAAAAGACTGCTCACAATGACAGCTAAAACAAGGCATCAGAACAGTCGGAGCGTTTGCTGCGACTTAGCCCCGTACGACCCGTAATCCTATTTCGTCCGTAACCATAATACGTCCGTAGCCGTAATACGCCCGGAACCCTAATACGTCCTAATACGTCTACAAACCTCTAATGCGTCTGTTACCAAAATGCAAGTCAAGTTGGGCATGGTCAAATTTACTGAAAGTATTCATTTTTAAAATTGCGCATAGCGCAATTACGAAAGCCCGTACGAAGTACCTCTCAAATAAAACCAACAATTTACGACATTATTTTAGAAACCCAAAATTTTTTGCGAACTTTCTATTGGGCATTCAATTATCTCTCAAATGAAACAAAAACTAGCAAAATCGGATGAGATTTACTCGATTTATGTGCAAAAAACACTTAGGGCCGAGTAGCGGCCTTAGTCCAAGGGCCCAAATTTGAAACTTTTTTTGCCATCATTCTTTTCGGCATTCAATTATCTCTCAAATAAAACAAAATCTAGCAAAATCAGATGAGATTTACTCGATTTATGTGCAAAAAACACTTAGGGCCGAGTAGCGGCCTTAGTCCAAGGGCCCAAATTTGAAACTTTTTTTGCCATCATTCTTTTCGGCATTCAATTATCTCTCAAATAAAACAAAATCTAGCAAAATCAGATGAGATTTACTCGATTTATGTGCAAAAAACACTTAGGACCGAGTAGCGGCCTTAGTCCAAGGGCCCAAATTTGAAACTTTTTTCGACACGTTCTTTTCGGTATTCAATTACCTTCCATAAAAAACTAAATCTGGCAAAATCGGATGAGATTTATTCGATTTATGTGGAAAAAACACTTAGGGCCGAGTAACGACCTTTGAGCCCTCCCAACAAGCTCGCGTTGCATCCTACACAAAAACAATGTTCAGCAACTTTGTTCTACTCGTCAATACCTTTCATTTGATATATTACAAGCAGCTATTGCGTGCGTATTTCGGTAGATATCGTCGAAAGACTGAAAAACACCTATAGGGCCCTAGCTCTGGAAGGGCCGACCCTACCATGCCCATTTTCGAACTTGACCTTACTTTTGTCGATACCAATCGGGGAAAAAAAGAATTTTGAAAAAAGGTTGTGATTTGCTCCAGCTAGAGGAGTCACGGACGGACGGACGGACATTTTTTTTATTGCGGATTCGTCATCTATGAACATAACCAAATGCTTTGCCCTTACTGTCTGCTTCCAATTCGACGTGTTACAAACGGCATATTAATCTTATAAGCCCCCAGTACTTCGTACGGGGCTAAAAACGATCTATTCGAAAATCAAATGTTACAACAACAAATAACTATCATCTACTCTATCCGGTCCTAAAGTTCCCAGAATACATGCATTTTTGACTCTTTGGATCGCAATTGAAATTTCCTCAAATAAATAATCCATTGAACGAGGTTCTTCCGAAGCAGCCTTCATAACTTTCCCTAGTTTCTCAATGAATTTCTTTGTTTCAGGTCATATACATCCTATGGTCTCGAAAGCTAGAGGAGTAAACAAATAATTTTCTTTTAAACGTTTATAATGATTGTGTTTAAAGTTTAAATCTTTCCGCATTATCCACAATCGACCTCTGTTTCGTGCTAGATTCGTTAATGTATGAAGCCGATAATGTATCACTTACTGTTACATCCCAAATAAGAGATTTTCCATGACTCCATGAAATCAGAGTCAGGTCTTTTACCATCAACTCTAGAAATACCTGGTGGTTGTAACGTAACACGGTTGGAAATCCTGCTGAAGGGAATGCATGAGAAAAAACTTCAATTGGCTCGATGGAACTACCTGCAACCACTTTGAAGATGCTTTAGTTGATGACGCAAGTAGTCTTGCACGAACAAAAGGTCCACTGGAGTCAAACATCTCATCGAATTTACTCTTAATTTTCGGCAGATCCCAAGTCTTTTGTTTCTTTTTCTTTTCATCACGATTTTTTTACCAGCTTATCAAACAAGACTTTTCTATTTGCTTATCTTATTTGAACATTAAAGACCATCCTGGATAAATCTAGTGCATTGGCTATGAATCAAAAACATTATTAGCCATGGATGGATATGGATAATGCGCGTATAATTTCAAATTTTCAAATATTATCAATCGGTTGTATAAAAAGTCAAAACCGGGTGCTGAATGAAATGTCAAAACCGGCGAATATAAATGTTGTTGTTGCATTTTCTTTATCATATCCATCCGTTTGCCATTGATATTATTTAATTTTCATCAAAAAATCCATTGATCCACAGTTCCTACCTTCGATACAATCAATTGATTCTTTTCGAAAATGGGCATCAAGTTTGAAAACATGAAGTCTGGAGATGGTAAGTTCATGCTTCTACTAAAAAAAAACAATGAGCCGGTCTGTGACGTCGTTATAAAAATGAATGTTGGCTATTTTTAACAATATCAAAATATTAAGGAGCAACATTTCCTGAAAAGGGACAAACCGTCTCCGTACATTACACTGGATGTCTCAGCGATGGCAAGAAGTTTGACTCATCAAGAGACAGAAATGAACCGTTGAAATTTAAGGTCGGTGGCGGGCAGGTCATTAAAGGTTGGGAAGAAGCTATTACCCAAGTAAATGTGGAAAATAAATGTCGAGGAAAAATATGCTCAATGACAATAACATGACCTTTTCGTTTAGATGAGTGTTGGTCAACGAGCTCGTGTCACCTGTCCACCTGAGATGGCATATGGCGGTCCTGGTAAACCTCCTCTAATACCGAAAAATTCTACTTTGGTTTTTGATATTGAACTACTCAGTGTTGAAACGTCGAAAGGTGGTGGTTCAGGAGGTGGCAAAAAAGGCAAAAAATAATTAAGTTTTCAATTATAATGTAAGCTTTGAATTATCTTTCATCTTTTCATAAAAAAACAACCAGTTTGTCGATTGAAAGAGCTCAATAAAAATGAAAGTTGAAAATCGGTATTGTATGGAATGAATGAGGAAAGCCCAGAACAGGTCAGCTTGGACCTGTTTAAGTTCATGCTAATTCGGAATTACGTGTATTTCCTGTTCGAACCGAACCTGAACTAAAATTTCAGTTTCAGGTCAGGCTCGGGTCAAACCTGAAAGTAAAAGTTCAAATTGGTTGAACCCGAAATCGAGATTATCAGGTTCTGGTCAAGTTAAGGTCGAAATTGAAATTTTAATTGTGGTTCGGGTCAACCTGATTTGAGACATGTTAACCCGATCCAGACCTTAGTTCAGTCCGAGCCGTTCCGAGCCTTCGGTTGTGAATCTTATTTCAGTCATCACAATCAATTTCAGTCAATTAGTGGTGGTTCTGATATTTCAATATCTCTGTTGATATTGAGCTATGATCTCATCTACAATTTTGCTACACATTCATAGTTTCTACCAAGGTCATTCTGGTTTTTAAGGATTTTTCGTCTGATCTTGTGATAAAACTCCGAAATGTAATCTTTTCAAAAAATTCTCACGAATTCTCATAAAAACCTCTTCGTGAATTTTTCCTAATGTCTTTCAACAACTCGACATATGGAAATTGCGTACTGTCGATTTTGTATTGATGTTTCAATGATTTTTTTTGTACGATTTTAGGTAAATTCTTCAAACAAGTTCTAATCCACTGGGTCCCTAAATTTTGAATCAATTTGCATACATTAAAAACGTTTTTTACCGATAAATCTAACTCTTTGATGCACTGACAAAAACTAGCTTTGATGATACAATAGTTCATTGAGAAACGTCTTTTTTGGAGTTACATTTATCAGCACAAATACTATTGATTATTGTACATTGCACAGTATAAAGAACACTCGACGGCAAATTTTAAAGAAATAAGCTATTTAAGCCTCAACAAGAGCACACAGTGTGCCACACACTGCTACGTACTCCAGCTAGTCCTAATAATATTAATACTCCTAAAGTATTTTTTCAATCTACACATCCCACACGTGACCAATATCTGTCAATCTTACTACTTCGGTTGATAAGTGAAATTTCGTTACAAACTCTCTGCTCGATATATAGCATCCTGGTTAGTCATATGTTTTGTAAACTTATAGACCAAAGCCCCTCGGTACTTTGAGTCCCTAATCAGGCAACGGTTTGAAGGTCTGTTGTGGACGGTATATTTTCGGAAATTTTGCGAGTTGTAGCCAGAGCGAAGTAAATTTTTGTTGACGGGTATGCCTGATAACTTGAAAATTAGAAAATTTAACTTAAGGAATTCCAAGAAGAGCATGTTCAAAAAAATGAAGTAAAATATTTGAAGTCAATCTATTGAAAATGCTTTGATCAATTGAAGTAATAGACCCGATAAATAAACTGCTAATATGCATGTCGTCTGCGAAAGGCTAATTCTTTGAAATTAGTAAAAGGCAATGCCAGATCCGATCTTTAACAACTTGCGCACTGGGAAGTACAATTGCTTTGTCAACATATAAGTTAAAATGCGTTGCAATATGCAAACTCTGTTGTTGTTTGTATGAACGCAATTCATTGGAATGTAATTAATTCGTTTTCATAATCCGCTCGTTTAAAAAGCCAGCTCAAATGATGAAATTACAAGTTACAAGTAATAACATCCTCACTGTTAGATAACAACAATAACAAAAATATAAATATTGGTAAAAGAATACAATGTACCACGTAAGAACAAATATTCCCTGAGCTTGGACGCAAACATTATGCCGAGCATTATGCTCATAATTCACGGTTTTCGTTTGTGTAATACCTGTAGCCAGCTGAACAAATTTACTTCAAAATATTTATACCTGCTGGAAGAACACGGAAGTAATGCTCTTGCTGCAAATTGTAGTTGAAATATGGGTAAATGTTAATGGTAAATTTGGGTAAATAGAGCAATTACTAGTACGGAGTTATGTAAAAATAATTCATCTCAATGTAGGAAGTGATTTTTTTTTGTATTGAAAGATAGACGTCGCCGTGTGTCTCATGAAATGGCAATTGAGGCTTCTTCGGATCCCGAAGTCCATACGGCCTTGGTTTTCCGCTCGGCCATGCTGTAAATTCAAATCTTGTGAGCAAGAGAAACCCTTTTGTGGTTAACAAGCTATTTGTTATCAATAAAAGAGGGACAATACGGAGCGCAAATTGTCTACATGTCTTTCTAAATTGAATCGAAGAAAATATAGAATCAAATCGATCCACCTCTCTAAACTAAATTTCTTGATCCACCAAGTGAAACTGATAGAGCGCGACCCAGCTTATTTCTGATAAAAACTTATAAAATGCAATAAATTATCGATTTTTTTCCTCAACTGATTTATATGCCTGGTACAGCGAAAATGTGCGTCTTAAAATTTAATAAAAAAATTCTACTCCTAGCATCATGTATACTGACCGAAAACGTGGTATCATCCACCTGGATTCTGTAACAAACGATTCTCTAACTCACACTTGACAAAAATAAAATCTTGTCACTCATGCATATAGCAACAAGGTGTTGAAAATGTTGAATAGCGACGGAAATTTATTCAATATAAACTTGTCCAGCTTTCGATTGGTTGGTTGGTTAAAATTGCACGAGCCGATAAAAGCTCATGGTTGGATAAAACGACGATTAGTTTCATATCAGAATTGATTGAGTGAAGATTTTTCTAACAAGACAAAAACAAATTTTATTTTAGACTCAAATTTTACCCATGTTACACGTATCCTTTAGCTTTGCCACAAATGTACATGCAGTGAGTTTTAGATAACAAAGTGGAATAACGCAGCATTAGTTTCTATTGCATTAAGTGATTTTAGTGAAAGCAAAAAATTGTTTAAGAAATTTTAGAGAAAAAAAAACATTTTTTTCCTTTGATTTTTGTTTAAAAAAATTTCTTTTGGACGGGGAATTGTAAAAAAAAATTAGTGGTGTGTGACAATGCAAAGAGATCAACACGTCAAAAATGCGAGATTGACATGGAACGTTAAACAATCGAGCTTTGCTCTAAACACGATCAACCCTATCCGTGGTATTATCGACAATCTGAAAATCGAACCGAATCCTGAGAAGTATATGATTCCACTTTCTATTGGTAAGTAGTTCAATTCATTGTGGAACGTGTTCGTAGGTAGTTATTGCAGCTGCTAGCATTAGCTGGTCTTTTATATTAATGTATGGAAAAAATGAAGTAGTAGATTTGATGGCTACACCGTGATGCAATTGAAAAGAGTTAAACTAATACAGTCACATACTAAATAGTAGATAGACTATACGAGATACGCATTTCAAGTTAAAGGTCAATGTTTTAAAGGATCAACGCAACAGTTTTGTAAAATGTCTAGATACTAAAGCATTTAAAAATTTCTTGACTCTGGTTCGAATCTTATCTCTCCATCGACTTAACACTGAATAAAAAGGAAAATTTATTGAAATGAAGATGCTGTAGCCATATTTCAATAAGGTAAAACAAGAATATATTGTAAAAATGAGAATGCTATGTGCTACTGCAGCTGAGACTTAAACTGCAATATCGTTACAATGCAAATAAATTTTATTTAATTGTAAATTTATTGAATAGAAAAAGTTTTTTTTATAAAACTGGTTGAGAAATTGATTCATTCATTTGTCGCGGTGGGAGTGAGTTTGGCGAAGCTGCATGCAAATTAAAGCTCCAAAAAACGTTTGCAAATTAGTTAATTTGATGCCCCAATATCCACAATGAGCCTGCGTTGTATTTACGATTTTTATTATTTTTTACTTTATAAAATCGATTGACGTCATTCAACAATTTGGAAATTCCACTAATTATTGTCGTACCGCTTTCTTTTGATTCTTCATTCTTCAATCGCATATAGCGAGACCCAAGAAACATGACAAAATCCTGCTATAAATTATAATTTGCATTTCGCTATACGCATGCCCTGGGTCATTTCAAAAAGTATTGCGCTAATTTAGTCAATGAACTCGAATAATTGGTCATTTTGGACGCAGTTGCGCGATCTTTACTAACTAATAGTATTTCACATGCTACATGCGTCGAAAACCGTACTTTTCATGTTTCAAGCACTTCTTTCGACGCCCTTAGCACGTAAAATCCATTACATAACTCGGGATAAAAATGAAAAGTCTCGTTTTCGTGTGTTTATTGACCTCGGCTTCGCCTCGGATCAACAAAATTCACACGAAAACTCTACTTTTCATCTTTTTATCCCTAGTCATGTAATAGTATGTTGTGTTACAAGTATTGTAATGTTGATTTTTTCAAAGCACTAGACCCAAGTTTTCCTTACGAGCGGAGCGAGTAAGGAAAATTGGGTCGTGTGCTGAAAAAATCTCATTACAATACGTGTAACACATCATGCTTTGTGCCAACCGAGAAGTGAAATAGACAAGAGCACAAAAAATCATAATTTTCATTGTAAACAATCACTCTTCAAATTTGATCGATCACATTGCTTTGCATTTTCTCAAACGAATGCTGTAACAACTCATACAAATTCCATTTCAACACTGCTTTGAGTGTTGTAATATCACATCAAACGGGTGCGGAAATAAATCACTTTACAACACTAAAATGAGTGCTGAAAAGAGTCGTATTTCAATTCTCGGTGGCACAAAATACTATTACATTACTAGGGATAAAAAAGTTGAAAAGTAGGGTTTTCGTGTGAATTTTGTTTATCCGAGGCGAAGCCGAGGTCAATAAAGACACAAAGACTTTTCATTTTTATTCCGAGTTATGTAATGGATTTTACATGCTGAGGGTGTCGAAAGACGTGCTTCAAACATGAAAAGTACGGTTTTGGACGCATGTAGCAATGGGATTGTAGTCGTTGAACATATCGAACCATATTTTTCTCTAACGATATATTCTAAGATTGGTCAGGACTATATTAACTGTCTTGTTTACATTTGTTTGTTTACTTTGTTAGTTGAAACGTTTGTACTCATTACTATTGACACAATAGGGTAATAGGCTGCTCCTCTCATAAGTTGATACCACCTCTTTGTGAATTTTTTTAAACTAAAAATCTAAGTGTTCTTGCATCCACCCTCTTTGTAATTGATAGAGGAACACGCCCCTAACCTCAACAAAACTATAATTTCTTTATTGGACCTAGCTTCTAATGCCACCTATTTGACTGTCAATCCTTTATTACTATAACACACATTGTACTTCCGGAAAATGAGTCATTACTTCATTGACATGAGCGTTTAAACTCATTTCCCGGATTTCTCCTGCTTATAAATCTATTTTTTGTGAATGGAGAGGAATGCCCCAAAATGGTACAAAGCGCTCCATGTAAAATAACTTACCCGGACTGCAACCCTCACGCTTAGAACTACCAGAGAAAAAGCAATTTTTCCTCCCATAGTAACCACATAAATCTCACAACAAAAGCACTCGAATGTTCATCGAAAATTCTTATTTTCTAATTCGTATCAGCGAACCAAATAAAACGGCTGCTAGGAATTTCGCGCTGCGTCATTCACAATAATTGACATAATGACACATTTTATATAAGGAAAATGTCACTATGTGGGTTATTGTGAATGACGCGGCGCGAGATTCCTCAACACCAATAAAACTTATTGCCTTTGAGATATATAACTGTTCTCAAACAAAACCCTCGCTGATAAGCAAAAATCCGTTAGAAAAGCGGTTTCGTTAAATTAACTAAAACTAAAAATAGCACATTCCAAAAATCAGAGAATGCGGAAAGACTTCTAGCATCCTTGAACATGAACATGATTGACTTCTTTTTTAATAGTCGTACAGAGATTAATTCGTTTGAAAATTTTCCAAGCATCTCGTCGTAATATTTTATTTTGTGCATGGAATCAAAACAGATTTTTTCACTGGCCAAATGAAACCCGTTCAGCTCAAAGCAGCAACAAATGAGAATTCACTAATGATGAATAAAATGATCACTTGATAACGGAGATAATTTTCATACATTTTTGGTACTTTGCATGATCATGGGATCTGTCTGACACACAAGTTAACACCAGTTCTCCTCATTACGTAGTTCTCCTATGTTTCAGACCTGCTGTTGCGTGTGATAATCTAACAATTTGCATTTTATACCAATCTAAATGCAAATTGAGAATGTTAGGAACAGACTATTTTTGCGGAGTTCCAACGGCCAACGCAAACGAGCTTATTTTCCTTACGTAAGTAATACTCCGATAATAGTATCTATGCATCTAAGATGAAGTGATGACGTTATGTCGCACATAGTTGTCTTTGTTGATCTCGTAAACAAAGAGGGTTTCTAGTTCCTAGAAAGCTCATATTGGTATCTTTGTTGATTTGTTAGGGCAAACGTACCAATACTCGCATAAGAATGTATCATAGGATTCTTATAAGAAGATTATGAATGAAAGAATTCTAGGTGTCTGAGGATTCATACTTGTCCGAGAATTTGTATGCTTACCCTAAAGCCAGCAATTGAACATTACATATCTAAGAGAGAAATAATGGGAATGAAACGTTTTCAGTAAAATTGTTGATTCGAGCCGAAGGCCCCAAGAATGAAATTTAATTCACGTTTATAGGGTCAAGTACTCGCCATAAATGTCAGCCCAGCAAATGTTGGATGCGCTCAAGTACACAAAATCGGTAAGAACGCACTTCAAGCATGAGTGATCATAGTGGTCAGCCGCAGAAAGTGCTCTATGTTACATGAAAATGTTTTTACAATGTTTTACGTTTTACTTTTGTATGGTACACTATGTCCAGTTTCAATATTCCATTTAAAGTACCACTCATGCTTGAAGTGCGTCGCTTCCAACATTTTTTATTTTATTCAACGATTTGTCGATTTGTTTCTGTCACCATTACAAGTCTAATAGAACCCGGTCAGAAACCAACCATCGAACGACACAATTTTTTGTGGAAGCAATGTTTTTGTCTTATTGTTGTGTACGAGATCGAGAATTCTTTTTAATCAAAAATCGATTATAATCTAGAAAGTAAAAAAAAGATGACAAAGAAAGTCCTTCAGTAGTTTAACAGTATATAAACCAAGTATGGAAAAATACGAGCAACGTAACAATCTCAAAATGATAGTGTTTTTCCACTCAGAGAAAAATACAACATAAATAAGTGTGACTCGATCGGTATAATGTGCATCTAATACACGGTGTGCTTGAATGAACTTTAATCAAACGCGTCGATGCATATTTGGTTTCTTTGATAGTATTTTTCAGCTCGGAGCCGTGAACAAGGCCTCAAAGCAGGCTACAGCAAAAAATTATTTTCATGCGTTTCATTCGATGCAGTGGAACCTGATGCACCCAGACTGGGAGCAGGGTCGGACTGGCCATTTGCAAGATAAATCTTGGGCCGGTAAAAATAATTCTGATTGCAGCTTCAGAAATCGTTTGAAATCGTAGTTATTCCGGACCTGGGAGGAAATTGATTTAGGACTAATTGATAGTTGTAATCAGTAGGGGATGTAATGCGACTCGTCACATATAAATGAAAAGTGCATTCAAGCACGCCGTAGATAAGCCTGACACAACCGAAATTGTTGTTTTTTTTGTGAATAAATTAAAAAGTTGAAACCATAAAAACCTTGTGATTACGTTGTAGTATCAAGGGCATATTGGACGAGCCTCCCAACGACTTTAAAATGGTAAATTACGCATCACTAAAGCATTGCAAATACAAACAAATTGGCTCTCTCGATATGTCTTTGCTACATGGCATAATATAACACTTTTCAAATTTATTATTTATGGAAATTTTTTTTGAAAAATGCATTGAATAAACAATATTTTAATTAATTATATTCAAGAGTCCGAAATAAACAAACAACATTATAAACAAAACTTATAAATCTCGCCTGAGCGTTCCTACACCGTGTGTTGTTTTTCTGCGCAAAATAACAAATTCAAAACAACTGAGTCATTTGGAGCAAGTTTATGTTTTTCTCCAACCGAACCGAGGACGATTAATTCTTCTTTTTTTTGAATTGCAATCAAAAACGATGGTTTGTTTTTAAAAAAAATCCAAATGATTCCAGAACAAAATCTGCAGTTTCTGTATGACGGCTATATAGACAATGTCTATTAGACATACAATATTATGCAATTGATTATGGCTTAGGACATTAAATTAAAACAGGAATCGTTACCTAAACGGTCAACGATAAACATTCTGTGAGCTATTCGACTTGGTTCTTAGTCACGTGATCGGTTTTTAATCAATTTCAATGGAAATCCTTAACGGAATGCTGAACTGAGCAATAAAATTTGACTGTTGTTTCAACCTTAAGTCTCTGTGATACAAAAAAAACAACAAAAACTTGCAATTTCCAACTGCGTAGTAAAAATGAAGACAAAAAATGTCTCACAAAAATTTATGGGTAAAAATTAGCAAAATGTATTAAAAAAAGAGAAATAATTAAAACATAAGTTTCTAAATAACAGGTTAAACGAGTGTGTTATTCAATTAACCATCCAAAGCATTGTGAATTCGATAAAGTTCCATCCAGCTAATAATTTGACTATCAACTTTGGCCGTTTTCTTTTTCTTCTTTTTTTGCTGCTGATTTTTTTTACCCATATTGGAGCTTCATTTCTTGAAATTTGAAAAAACTGAAACACGCGGATATTATTTCGAAAGACACGAGATATTGACATTATATACAATGCCGTTTTTGCATATACCTGTTTGTTTTGGGACATTGCTCGGATATATGGAACTTTTGTTTATTTATGTATAAATGGCGCACGATGAAATCTTCAATTCATTTAAAAAAAATCATTATAATGGTGTAACAAGTTCAAGACACACCTCCAGACGATATCTGATTGGTTTAATTTAAAGGCAGCTCATACGACTGAATGTTTATATTTAGTTACTTATGCAATTTCAGCGATTGCAATTCGATAAATCTTAGGCATTAGATCCGTTTACTATTTAGAAATTTAGAAATATTTTTTTAATGCAAAGAAGTATTTTAGAACAGTTGATACCATTTCCAATGCACAGCAGCTAGAGAGATTTTATTGAGGTGGGACTTTTTTCAATCTAATATTTTTAGAAGTCTTAAATAATTCAATCGATTCATGCACACAATAGGTGGATTGAGATAGAAAGTCAATTTATAATTTTCCAGTTTTACGTCAACTTATTTATATTCACTATAAGTGAAAATCGCAATATCCGTAATTGTAATTAGTCCGTTCCGGATAGCTTCGACCTGTTATTGAGCTAATTTATAAGGGCTAATTTATTTACTGAATACTGAAAAAAATACTGAAAACGAAACAAGAAATTTCACGATCAACACAAGAAAATATTATTGCTAAATCATTTGGTAAAAAACATGTTAAAAAAATGAAGTAATAGATTTGAAAATACTTAGATCTAATAGACCCGATAGTAAAACTGCTGGCAAACACGTCTTAACTTAAGAGATAAAGACAAGGTAGCCAATTAGTTCAATAAGATGGAGCATTCGACTCATACGCTAATAAAAAATACTGAGTCTGATCCCCAGGGTGAACAATCCTATCTGGCTTTTTCTAATCTCAAAACGATTAAGTATTTCCTATTAGACATTTAATTTTTGATTCATAACCATAAAAAGGTCAAACTCCTCTGCTTTCAATTCGATTATAAAAGCCATCTCGACAACATATACAATTACATCAGTATCAAGACTAGCAGCCAGGCTTTTCTTAATTCTGAAAGTTTCCAAGAAATTCTAAAAATTACCGAATGATTTTTCAGAATTTTTCAGAACTCTTGTCCCGATGGGTGTTCGGGCGATGCCCGAAAGGCCTTTTGGATTTTGTATAGATAAAGGGCATTGATGGGCCTTTCAGAAAATTTCTTCATACAATACCGGAAGGGGTTTTTCGAGCCAGGCCGACCCTTCTTTCAGAGTTTTTCGGAATTTTAAGAACTTTTTAGAATTAACTTCCCAAAAAAAATCCTGCCCATCTGAGGCTTAGTTGAGGGATTGACTCCTAGTCATGTCTAATGTAATCAAAGGAGTTTAGGGCAGTTTTGAAGAGATTAAATTCGGATTTTTTTAAAAGTAAATTCACCTGGGTTCCTTTTAACCTTCAGTTCATTAGTACTGGAACATGTCAGACTAAGACTACACAAATTTAAGGTTAGCGAATGGAAGACATTATTTTAAAATAGAAGTCTAGCAATACAACTGATACATTAGTTTCTACGTTAGAACTCCAAACAAACGATTTTTCCAAAATATGTTAGCCTTAATTTCAAGGAACTCAATTCCGAGCTACACAAAATTTGGTTTGTTCTCGTCTGAAGTTCGTATTTATGATGATCGACACCGGTAATTTTTTAAGTTAAATTCAACTCGACTCGACCATCTATATTAAAATCAACGCAATCAACTTGTTGGCGACATGCACAAAAAACTAATAAATTATCCTAGTCTGAAGATATCTGTAAATTTGCATTTCGTTATAAAAATTCCAGTTTCTGATTAAAATACTTTTTTTTCAGGTGATCCAACCACATTCGGTAATTTGTTGGCGGCACGTGAGACTATTGAAGCTGTAAAAGAAGGTAACTCATTTCTCTCATAAATCTGCTATCACATTTATTGGACAAAATCTCGTTCCAGCTATTGATTCCGGCGAGTTTAATGGGTATGGCCATGCCGCTGGTCATGTAGAAGCTCGCCAAGCTGTTTGCGATTACGTTGAAGAGTGTCAAGGAAAAGTTTCGACCAACGATGTTATTTTATGCAGCGGTTGCTCATGTGCACTGGACATGTGCATCGCGGTACTGGGAGATCCAGGGAAGAATATATTAATTCCACGGCCTGGATTTTCTATTTATCGAACATTAGCCATTGGACATGGCATCGGTGTTCGTTCGTATGATCTGTTGCCGGAACGTGGTTGGGAGGCCGATCTGCAGCAGATGGAATCGCTAATCGATGAAAATACGGTCGCATTAGTTGTTACCAATCCGAGTAATCCATGCGGAAGTGTCTTCCGAAAAGATCACTTGAAAGAAATAATTAATTTGGCCGAACGTTATTATTTGCCAATTATAGCTGATGAGATATACGAACATTTTGTGTTTCCTGGTACTGATTTTGTTTCCGTTAGTTCCTTATCTAAGACTGTAAGTGGAATCATTTTTATTGCCAACTTCTAAAAACATTTTATCAATTGCCTGATAACCCGAATTAGGTTCCCGTTTTATCCTGTGGAGGACTCACCAAGAGATTTTTAGTACCCGGTTGGAGACTCGGGTGGATTGTCATTCATGATAGAAATCATATTTTCGATGATGTGCGAAAGGTAAAACGATATCTGTCTGTCGATACGAGGACTACAATTTACTGATTTCTTATTTAAATCTACAGGGACTCAGCAATCTATCAAATCGAATATTAGGATGCAACTCACTCGTACAGGGTGCACTACCGTCGATTCTTCGTAATACGCCTCAATCATTTTTCGATAATTTGATCAACGTGCTCTACGTAAATACCGACTCTCCTTCGATCGATCGATAACAAAAAATTAACTGAATCTATTTTTGCAGAAAAATGCTCAGGTTGCCTATCAACTGATCAAAAAGATACCTGGACTGCGTCCCATAATGCCCGAAGGTGCAATGTACATGATGATCGGCATCGATGTGGACCAGTTTCCCGAATATTCCAACGAATTGCATTTCGTGCAGGATCTGGTAAAGGAAGAAAGTGTCTTTTGCCTTCCGGGACAATGTTTCGACTATCCGAACTATATACGCATTGTGTTGACTGTACCTGAAGAGATGATAATCGAAGCTTGTGCCCGTATGGCCGAATTTTGTGAGAATCATTACAAAATCGACAGCCGATTGATTGAAAATGAAATTTTGCGAGCTGTTGACATCGATTGAATGAGCACATATGATGCGGCCGGGCATTTATGTTTTACATTTCACATTTTTCTTTTTCATTCATTTCGATGAATATAAAAATTTTATTAATTTTTAAGGCTTTTATACGACATGACGATTTGTGATTAATTAATAGGTTAAGCATTATGTTAATAATATTTTACTCGGTTAACAAGAAACATTTTATAATAATACACCGCTCAGCGAATGTAATTTGTAAATTTTCGTGCCTCAATTCTAGGTTTTGCCTAGATAGAATATAAATTTAAATAAATTTTACATAAGCTAGAGTTTTTTTTTTATTTTAATAAATTTGCTTCGTTATTAGCAGTGAGATGGAGAAAAATAAAATCTGCGTCCCGATAATTTATTCACCGAGTTAAAATTAAAAGACATATATCTCGGAACCTGTTCTTAGACTCAAAAAAATGTTTTTTTTTCTTGGAAATTTGAATTTACATTTGAAATCTCCAGATCCGGATTTATCTTACAAAACCAAACATTTTTTTGTAAATTCATGAAAGGATGACATAAGACACAGATTTGTTACTGCAACAAAGTGTTGAGAAAAAACGAGGAACACCAATCATTGCACCTATAATAGGAAATCTAAGGAAAAACTGTTGAGTTCAACAAGAATACTTCTAAAGGCCCAATTGGCAAGACTGGATTCACGTCCATTAAATATAGTTTCGAAACGATTACTATTACTCTAGGCGACAAAGCTTTTGTGTACAAATGGTGGCATAGTGCGTTAGATAGGTATTGATGCCGTGTGAATGAAACACGCATCCGTTTGTCCCAATGACGTATGTGGTTCCGCTAGAGCCGCGACAGTTCTTGGTGGTTATTTGACCTGACTGAACCCTAGTGACCTGCTGCACCAATAACCGTTCTGATCCCATAACATATCCTTTTTTTTTGAAGCGGCTGCAGTGGAACCAACGGTTGCGTGCGTCGTACTAATGTATCTGTTACCGACAGTATCGAGAAAATTAAGAATAAGAGGTTCGCGTCACTCCTATAATAGGAGTCCTATTCAAAGATGCCACTCTTATTAGCAGTATCCACTTAGGTCCCAATAAATATAAATATGGGAAACAATGGCAGACAGCGAAATGAACATAAGTATTTCAGCCCATTCGAGAAATTAAACGGTATTAAAAGTTTCATAGTAGAAAGTTCTGACTGCTTTAGCCTCGATAGTTATGAAGCCGTGAAAGTAGTTTTAGCTAATTATCCGAAAAGAGAAGGATCAGTTTATCAGCCCATGATGATTTAGAAGGAATCTCAACGAAGAATATTGTAATATGTGTCGATGTGAGGTATGTGACCGACGGAAATTTGCAATTCTAATGCTTGATGCTTCTCTTTGTCCAACTGCATTTTTTTAAATCGAAACTGGTTTTTAACATGTTTTAGAAACGTTACGTCGTCGTTTCGTATTAGACATTAGACATTAGACCGATTACACGTCACATCAGTGTTGAACTAGTGTAGACGTTGCTCTAATATTTTAACACACATGTGCCACATGTTCATAATGATTTTGCTTATTAATGTAGTAGCTAACTAAGTAAGGGTGAAAAGTTTAGTTTACGTGTAAATTTTGTTGATCCGACGCGATGTCGAGTTTTTATCTAGAATTATGCAAACATATCAACGCAGGAACTACAAACAAAGAAATACTTCACGACCCTAGTGCTTTAAAGTATATGTATGAAAATCCATTACACATTAAATGTCTACAGGAAAATTCTTGTAACTCGTAACAATAAAAACACAAATTTTCCATCATACTGAGCAATAATTATTTTATTTGAAATCTTTATTTTTGTTTTGAAACTTACAGATTCAACCCTTCATCACCACAATAATAATTATATTAAACATAAACTGCGACATTTATTTTATTTTTTAAATTTATTTTCACGTTCCTTGTTCTGATATTTTTTCAAACTTTTTTTATTTATAGAAATAAGCGGCCTTTTATTTCAAAATTACAATTTATAAATTAAAATGATTCTAAATTTATTATCTTTAATAAATGCACCCTTAACTGCTAACAATTTTACAAAATTTTTCTCTTAATCTGCCTCCCAGTTTAAGAGAAGAAAAAAACTGAAAAATGTTATAGGACTTTTTACTTAAGAGTTGGAATATTGTTTGTTTAACAAACCGGATACATTCGATGGCAAAATATATCTATATTCCGATAGCACAAGTGCTAATTATAAATCGAAATTAAAATGTTTAGGTAATGACAGCAGCGGTAATATATTGTAATTTGAGTGTAGAAAGAGAAATATCATTACAAATTACCTTGAAATTAGGGCTCGAAACCGGACAAATTCAGGTCGTACAAAATAATCGCAATCGACTTTTCGAACACTTGACTATAAATTGAAGATGATGACCTACTGAATGGAGGGTTGAAGTTTACATTTTTTTAAAACTCCTGACCCTTAGTGGCAACGAGTACGGTCCAGAGAATCTTTATGAAAGAAACTTTTTTACATCCCTTGCTTATGAATGATTTCTCTGACATGTGTGAGGCGAAACCATTACTATTGACTGGATTTAATAGCTAAATAACATAGTTTAAAAATGGCACTAACATATTGGAGATCAAAGGACCTCCACTCAGACAGTATATGTCAGTCTGATAGTCCCAGTTTTCCCAACCATGACTTTTCGACAAAAAATGTCGACTTATACGTATAAAATCTGCCACTCATGACATGTCAAGTGTGGAGAATCTAGGACTGGTAATCTTTTTAAAATCGCTTAAACATAGGTATTCGGATGTTCGATTTTTTCTAGCGATTCCCGGCAGTTTCCGGCTTCGTGCTACCTTTTGAACGATGTGAATTTGAACTATACCGAGCCCTTCTTAAAATTTATCAGTTGTAGAAAGCGTTAGAGTAGAAAGTTGTTATTCCTAAAGATCTTGAAATATGAAACGGTAGGTTTTTGCTTAACTTGGAAATGTTTATCATTCTGTTTGCCAACTTGTGATGTTTAATTATAAAATGTTTATCCTAACCGATTAATTTAAGTTTATTTTTTAAAAATTGTTTTCTTTTTAGTAGCCTCCACAGTTATATTGAAATTGCAAATATACAAATATATATGGTGTTAATGTAGAATAATTAGCTGGTCTTACCGCTTAATAACAAGTCTTGCTTATAACTACGTAATATTCAAAGTTCTGAACACTTTGCCAAGTTCATCATGCATTTTAAAATAAGATTTTATAGCACACATACCAATTTGTAATAATTAAATACGCCTATATTACTTAATCAGATCGATTTAAATCAAATTTTTCTTTTTTCTTTTTTTTATAAATGAAGATAAAAATTCACTTTTTTAAGGAACGATATTTTAACATACTAATTTAATTTAATATTCGCAACTTTCCCGCAACCAACAAAAGGGGTTTTAAAACAATTCAAATTTTTCATTTTGTTAATTAAAATTTCATTTTATTTTTTAAATTTTGAATCTATCACAGATTTATTGCCAATTAAATTTTTCACATTCATATAATTTTTACATTAAAATCAATGTTTTAAATTTAGATTTTTCTTTAATTTTTTTTTATATATTTAAATTACACTTCAATATCGAACAGTAATTTTGATTTATTCATCTGATGCCATTCATTTCAGAAAGTTTAATTTGACTCTATTAATCATGTCATTTGTTTGATCTTTTACTACTTGTCAAAAAAGCTTATGCAAAGAAACTAATGACGTCGCTCAGAAAAGCTACAATTTTTTTCCGTTATGAATGGAGTAAGGGGACAGAGCTTGAGGTTCTGCGACAAAAATATGACAGAAAACTCAGTCTATTGTTAAATGATTAAGCTCCCGATGTTCAAGTTGAAATTTCTGTTGACTTGAGCCTTCGAGCCTGTACTCGCGAATTTTTTTTCTGAATTTTCAGGATTTTCGTGATATTTCATGAATTTTAGCAAATTTTTGATAATTTTCATGATTTTAACAAATATTCACGATTTTCAAAAATCACAAAAAATGGCCAAAATTTCGCATCATCTTTGTCACTATTACAGTCTTTGCATCGAGAGCATATGAAAGTGTACTTTTGTAACTTTTGAAGACAGGGCATTCATAATTTTAATTCCTAATAATACTTAGAATTCCGAAAAATTCCACAATTTTTGTAGTTTTTACAGGAATTTTCCAAGTTAGAATCGAAATTGAGAATGAGAAATTCGGGTTCAAAAACTTAGATATCATCATCATTATATGAGAATTCTAACGATAAAGTTAAGCTCCTCTGACGTAACAAAGTACGTTGAAAAAGATCGTTCCTGAACGATATCGATTGATTCCTTTACAATTCTGATAAATCGGCAAAAATTTAATGTTAAAATTAAAGCACTAGTGCCTCAAATTTACTTTTCCTAACTACTGATGAAATATCGCGACACATGTTTCCAACGGCGTTTAGGAAAAACGTTGTTCCTAACTTATGCTGAGAGTATTACGAAAAAAAACTATTATCGCCGTTAAAATACATTTTGAAAATTGACTGAATTGACTTGAATGTTTGGAATTAGTTTCAAATTTCTTGACTGTTATCGAAGTTTTTAAGAACACAGGATATTGAGAAACACACCGAAGCTTGCATAACCAATCTTAGTTGTGATGCATAAGAGAACACTGTTTGAATAATTTAATTAAAAAAAAACTGGAAAATGACGGTCAAAATTCTACCACAAAATTTTCACTTTTATTTCAAAACGAATGACATCAGACAAACGAAAGACCGTATAAACTTTTTTTTTTAATTTTGACTAGGCTAGGACATTAGTAATGGCATTATAATCTGTAGGTTCATTATTTAGTACTAAAAGAGCTTCAAAGAAATGCTAAATTTATTTTGGATGTCAAAAAATTTGACTACTAAACACATACGAAAATGTTTTAGGAATTAAATAATCATTTCGTTCGGTCTTTGGGTAATACGTTGTACGTAATTTGACTGTATCAGTACTCAAGTGATATTCAACTAGTAGACTATAGTGTCGAAACTAACGTCTCCGTTTCATCACCACTTGAGATTTTCGATTGGCTGAAACGATCTCGTGACAAATTTTAACCAATCCAAATGGCACATATAGTGTTGAATACATACCGTGCATTGTGATAAACGATCAGAATTCATCACACACAACCCAATTTTACGTAGCCAAAGAAAATGATTATTTAACTACTATTTGACGAAATATTTCTCGCCGCGACGTAGCGATAAATATTACAACCAACATAATCGCAACAACATAACACCCATTCAATAAACAAAAAAATATTTTACTTGAACCACAAAATCACAGGAATCAACGATTCTTCTCTCCGACAAACACAGTGCTCAATATCATTGAAATTTTAAAAACAAAATTCGGACAGAGTTAAGCGAGCGTACATTTAAAATGTATATATTTCGATGGCGAATTAAATTCGAACTGGATTCTATATCACTGGAAACACCTAACTATTAGGCTTCTTCGGTCCGAGTATTTTTTTTTTTTTGTCTCTTAAAGCGGTTTATACTCTCTAAGCGAGTAATTGAATTGTGATCATCCATTTAACGGAGAAAAATTTGAATCAGAAAAAACACTTTACCGTCTAAATGTGAAAGCTATGCGCTGTTAGGGACCAAATCTGAGAGAAAAAGAAGACTTTCCATTTGGCTTCCGAACCGAACTGAACTCTTGAACATCCAGTTTGACGTACAAAACCGAACTGCAAAATCGAACTCTTTTCTTAATCTTAATTAACTGTAAATCGAAGGCGAACCGATTTTCTTTGCGGTTCGGGGCTCTGATTCTTTTCATATTAATCAAATTAACTGGCTCGCAGCATTTTTTCTCTTCCTTTGGTTCCAATCGTGTCAAGTTAGTGTAACAGGTACACAATGTTACAAATGTTTATAGCTTCGAACCGAATCCCCGAAACTCGAATTTTTTGACATAAATAACCCAACCGCGAAACTGAACCAGTTTCTTGACTAAGAACCGTAACCCAAACCTTTAATTGAACCGTTGTTGCAATGGTTCAGAAGCCCGCTTTCCATGAAAGTCTATTGAGTCGTGCAACATTTATCACCGTTATCATCGTCACCGACTGTGTTCATTGTACTAACTTTTACATTTTGTGATGCTTTTTGTTTTGAAATTCTAACTAAATGGATTACTGAGTCTGCTGAGCTTCATTTCATTTCTGGTTTTTATTTTAAATTTTCAAAATTTACTTACAAAAAAGCGTTCCCCTAAAGCCAAGTATTGTGCGAAATCGCTGGTGGAAAAGTCCACTTTCTTCCTGCGAGCAAAATAATCATAAAATTTCCCTCTATTTAAAAAAAAAATGTTGGTCGTCTTGGACGAACCTAAATTTCTCGCTAGTTCGCAAAAAGTTTTCCACCATCCAGCGTGCGAAATGGCAATATTTTTCGTGACTTCCACTTAGTTTCAACATAAATTTAGTACAATTATACGCCGACTAACGTATCACTTAGTATTAAAAGGAAGTGGATCTTTAGCAGACGGACTAATCATGAACAAATTGAGCAGGAGTAACGACAACTTTTAGCTACCACGCTCATCACTTGACTCAAAAATGAAGTCAACAATTTAAAGAAAAAAAAAACTTTTCAATCACAGATTAAGCACTGGTATTACTGGTATTTCCTAAAACTAAAAATAAATGGAAATTTGTTTTCCAAAATTTCAATAAAAATAAATTCATTTTCAAAATAATAATAATAATAAAAAATACTCGCAAAACATTTACTTACAGCAATGATTTACCAAAGTACTTTTAACACAAAGGAGATTAGTTTTTGTAATATTCTGTAGATCTTACATTTATGTACTTCATTACAGTGGGTCCAGTCAACCATAATAATTTTGTATTCGAGGAATTCTGTCAGCTTTTTAAACTGGAATGAAACGTTGAATCGTTGAGTTAGTTTCGGGGATTTTAGAATTTTTGTTAACAGAAAAATCTACTTCGTTTGGTTCGATTCAGATTAATGTTCGGAACAGTAGGTCAGGTTGGACATGTTTTAGTTCATGTGATTACCCAAATCTGATCTCAAACCAAGAAATCTAGTTAAACTTGAACAGATGAGTTTTTACTGAAAGGAAGCGTGATCATTACCTCCAAAAACTTCACTTTTCACAAAAACTTTTCGATCTCACGTTCCGCGTCTTAATTTCAATGTTCGCCTAAAATACTATTACACAATCCCAAAGGTGGTTCGTCTTTACTCATTTACATTATCAAGCTGCGGGAATATCACAAATTTATATTATTAAATTGTGTTTTGACTTGTCGGATTCCCTTGATTCTTTTCAAACGTAATTTCAAATCAATTATCTTTGATAATGTACAAAAATCGCCCATTCATCATTATGAATTAATGCTTGGAATTTAGCCGCTGTAAAGCTTTCCCACATTTTTACTCTGCAGCTATTAATCGCACAAAGTTGTTTGTATTGAGGCTAGATTGAAACCTATTTGAAACGATTAAGCCCGCACTAGCAAAATAGAACAACATTACGCTAAAGCGTTTGGGACACATGACTAACGAGAAACCTCCCATGTGTGAATCACTCTTGGGATTATTTAGAAGTCGGTGTCGCTCGCCATGTTCTCCATTCAAGAGTATTGAATCAAAATTGTCATTTCCTTGAAAGTGCCCTAAAAGATTTGAAAAAGAAAACTACTTACGATGTCGATCTTCGCTTTTCCATGAACTAACCGGGATATGTGGAGCCGGAAGGCAATTTCTTAATGACTGTACCAATTGAATTGTATCGATAAGAGCTGTGATTAAATTGAGAAAGAACACAAATTATTTCAACATTTCCGACCGCAACGTTAAACTCGGCCGCAAAGAAGCAACTCACTTTTCTGCAAACTTTCACTTTGTTTGCCGTACGGTTTACACATTGACGGTCGAATGTACGTTTTCATTCGAGCCATATTTCGCATCAATTCACCAAACGCTCGGATTATTTTCTCCTGGCCAGCAGCAGCATTTTGAGACTCTTGACCACCCCAGGCTCCATTGTGCAGTGACAACAAATCTTTATTCGACGCTAATGATTCGATGCTATCTATGTTACTTCCACGCATTATATCACTCACTTTATGCTGATCTACTTGTGGCATCGGCGATGGCGGTGGTGGTAGGTGCGGTTGCTGCTGCTGCTGTTGTTGTTGTTGTTGCTGCAGAGAAGTTTGCTGTTGAAGCTGAGGCGTCATGGTCAATGGTGGACGTTGATGATCATGAGAGGCAATTCGATCGGTGTGTGCTTGTTGAATTAAATCTGGAAAGTAATCACAGGCCCAGCGTAAAATTTTTTGTATTTCTTCAATGAACTTTCATCACTTACTGGTTGGTGTTAAAGACGTCGACGGTGTGCTCGCAATTGACGATGAGTGGCTCGATGTATGTGTAGGTTGATGTTGTGGTAGGTCGTAGTGCTTCTTATCTAATTGCTGTAGTACACGTTGTTTTTCTAGCGGAGTCATATTACCGAATTTCTCTAATTTCTGTTGGGCAATAGCACGGTTTTGTTGTTGGATTATAGCAGCTGTAATTTGTTGCTGCTGTTGTTGTTGAGCGTGATGTTGCTGTTGAGCTTGTTGTTGTGCATGGACGTGCTGCTGCTGTTGTTGCAGAGCTTTGGCATGTCGTTGCGACTGTTGCTGCTGTTTCATATTATTTCCCGAAATATCCAATTGCGTCATATCAGCGGCAGCAGCCATTTGTGGCAAATGTTGCATAAAGTCAGGATTGATTTGACTGGCAGCAGCTTGAAAAGCTGGATCCATAAATGGTGGGCCCACACCCAAATGATTCTTATAGTAACGGCACGCCGGATTCGGACACGATTGCACAACTTCGATGATAAATTCCTTTTCCATACCGAAATTCTCCCGGCCGATTGTGTAAGAATCAATGACAGCCCGTACGGTAGCTTCTACACTTAAATGTAATCCATGTGGACCGGTCATGTGCTTCAACATAACAGCATTGGCAAAATGTTCGTATGGCAGTACGATTTTACCGGATTCTCGTAAGACCAGTCTTCCCTGTGAATCTAGAGCTAAACGATTGGCGAGGACTCTGTAAATTTAAAGAAATGGTTCGTGTACCCACAGGCGATTCAAAATTTGAGAAGAAAAGAACTTACTGCAAGTAAGCTGCACTCGGCAGCAGTGCACTATCTTTCAATTCCGAAAAACATTGTAACAGTTCAACACTAGGGCTCCATCCCTTATTTTGGAGATATAGTTGAAGAAGCATGTACAGTTTTTCCGTGACATAACCCACACCAGCAACATTGCTGGAATTTACATCGTTTGGCTGATTGTGCATTGATCCTGCGCCAGGCATGTTGGACCCACCAAGGGTTGTTCCTTTGTTTGTCAGAACTTGTTTCATTGTTTCTGTCAAATCCATTTTGTAGATGTCAAGAAAAGTCTTTTTCGAATAATCCTGCACCCAAGAATCAGCCTTTTTGTTGACCATTCGCGGATTATTTTAAAGATTTTTTATATACCAGCCTAATCATTAGAGCGGAAAGATGGCGCTTACAAATGTCTGTCTGGCCACCGAGACCAGAAAAAATATTTTAATCCAAGATGCAGAGTATTTCAATTTATCTGCCAATATTATTCATGTTCGACACGTTTTCCACCGTCTTGTGTTTACATTAGCATTTTCGTAACATATTGCAACCAGCGACCAATCATTTTTTTCACACTTTTTTAAGAGAAGAACTTGAAAATTTAATTTTAACAACAAACACAATTGCAATCTACCGAAAGAAATTTTTATTTGACGAGATGGATTCCGTCCATCGAAATGTGTCAAAACAAATTTTTTATGCAAATGTCACTGTCAAATGTATATATTCAGTGTTGTCGAAGTTAACTGATTAGCCAGATAACCGTAGCAGCTACGGCTCAAGGCTGTACACTTTGGGGAGGTCATCGAGGTCATGCAGATACAGATATGGGGGTTTCACATCAATTGGGACGATAGTGTAACGAATTTACAAATCTTGAAAATAGACCCTGATAAACTGACTCACTGTAACATAAGGTTTTATCTGCTCTAATCACCAAGGTTCTGAAAGAACACCCAAATACATGAAAAATGTAATGCTGTCTGGCTGAAAGGATGACGATACCTTTGGTAGAATTATCAGCACTCAGTAATGCTTCCAAATTATAAAAAAAATTAACTAAAAGTAACAATAAACGTCGTATATATGTGGAGAAAATGCAAAAAAACGTCATGAAAAGAAGTTACGATTCGGAAAACCGTTATCTATAAGAAAATGTGGGCCAAGGCGCTGCGCAGACTGATGATCAATTCCAGTTATGCGTAAAATAATGAAATGAATTTTGATTTCGCATTTTTGTACCATCACAAAAAATATTGAGGTCTGACAGACCTAAAATGTCTTTTTGATCGATGATGTCATTTATAGCTCGTTTCAACTTATCGAATTCTTCATCCGGTTCCATCGCTCCGAGCTTAAAAAGGAAATGTGTGGGCTTTTGGAAATATCCGTATCACGTCCAAATGAACATCGTTTAAGGTGTAAGAATATTCCCCACAATGGAAGCACGTCACATTAGCAAACACTTGAAAGTCACCGCTTACATCCTTATCCAAATGGGTAATCTTTAGGTTCTTTACTGATTCCGGATGCGAGAACGTAACATTTCGAATGTCAGGATCACAAAACACATTTTGAAGATGTGATGAATTTAAATATTCCACGTCATCACAAGATTCAAGGCAAAGTGTTTTCAGTGAAGCTGGTAGATCAAGTTTCAGGTTTTCGATATTTCCATCGATCCAAACGATTTCCAGATGGCACAGTTTCGGAAATTTAGCGAACAGTTCACGCCGTAAGTGCGGTCGAAATTCAAAATGGAAAGTGCGGAGGTCTTTCTAACGCAGCGTCATTTTCATACAAGGAAGCGTTCATTGAATCGTTCACTTAAAATTCAAATTTTAGGCAGACTTACGGCGTGATTTTTGAATAAATTTTGAAACGCTGTACGTTAGACAAATCGAATGGACATAGCTCCATTTTTGAGAATGCAAGTCCGTCGATTTTGACTTCATCAATGGAAAACTTCCATTTCTGTGAGAATTCTAAATTCTAACATTAGACCATACCCACAGATCTCTGCGGTTAGCGGAACTGATGACAGCACAGCTCAAAGCAGTGGATTACTTTGACGATTTTGTGTGCAAACTAATCATAGCCAACCTCGCAAAAGCGGAAAATTAATTCCTGCAAATGCAGCTACAAATTTTAGACATTTTTTCGAGCAATTCAACGCTTTTATTTTCCTTGACTCCAAATATAAACATTTCACGGTTACTAAAAGTGTTTAATTCAATTTTCGATTAGCATTTTCTATGTTAACTGTTTTCCTAATTTTTTTTCTTCAAAAACTTCCCCTCCTTACGAAGTTGGCTGTGTTTAGTTTGCACACAATTTTTGGCATGCGATTGCACTGCCAATCCCAGTCGTCAACCGAAAGTATACGTTCATTGAAGAATCGGACAACGCATACAATCATTGCTTTTCTGACGTGCCCAGCGGTCAGCTGTCTTTAATTTATATTTTTTGTTTGAATTCATTTTTAAAGTTCACAGGACCAGAAAGCTGGCAACACTGACAACTACCTCATGTCATTTTGTTTTTGCTAATTGTTTTTGAGCCTGTTGACAACTAACTTCGCTGGACCGAGTTTTGAGAAGTTTTATTTTTACCGAAATTAGCAAGGCCATCCACAACCATGAAGGTGAAAATGATAAGCCGCAATCCCGACGAATACATGCGTGAAACAAAACGGGACATTCACAAGGGTAAGCTCTCAGAAATTGTTTGTTGAATCGCTTTTGAGGTTATTTCTACGAACAACGTTTCTTTAAAGTGAAACGCAATTACGATCCGTCACTGCATCCTCTGGAATCCGCGCGTGAATATGTACGGGCACTGAATGCAACGAAATTGGATCGAGTTTTTGCCAAACCATTCATCGGAAATCTAGAAGGACACAAAGACGGTGTGTCCTGTTTTGCCAAGCATCCAAGCTCGTTATCCGATCTGTGCAGTGGTTCATATGACGGTGGAATTCACGTTTGGAACCTGCCCACACGCAAATCTGTTCGGAATTTCGTTGCACATGACGGTTACGTACGAGCCATCTGCTACACACCGTCAGCCGAACACTTTTTGAGTGTAGGAGATGATAAGACAATTAAAGTCTGGAAATCGCAGCTAGGCGATGCGGAAGATGTGCCAACAAACACAATGCTCAGTCGGACGATATTGACGGGCATATCGCATCATCGAAGTGATTCAATATTTGCTACATGCGGAGAGGTGTGCAGCTTATGGGATGAGACAAGAAATGAACCACTGAAGCAATTGAAATGGGGCGTCGATACCTTACACTCGATTTCTTTCAATCCCATCGAAACGTCGCTGCTTGCGTGCTGTGCGAGCGATCGGAGTATAATTTTTTATGATGTTCGAGACGGAAACCCATTACGGAAGATGGTGATGACGCATCGGCCGAATAAGATCAGTTGGAATCCGATGGAAGCATTTAATTTTACTGTCGCCAACGAAGACTACAAGTGAGTAACCTTTTACCACCGTGGCCTAATGATGTTGCTAAACTTAAATCGTTTCAGTTTATATACCTTCGACTCAAGACGCCTGAAGTACCCCATCAAAATTCACAGAGATCATATTTCAGCGGTAACTGACGTTGATTACTCACCGACCGGCAAAGAATTCGTGTCTGGTGGTTATGACAAAACAATTCGAATCTACGAGGCGCATAAAGAACATTCTAGGGAAATTTACCACACAAAACGAATGCAACGGATAACTTGTGTCGGCTGGTGCTTAGACAATAAATACATTTTCAGCGGGTCCGACGAAATGAATATTCGCCTGTGGAAGGCCAGAGCATCGGAAAAATTAGGCGCTGTAAGTTTTCGCATCGATTTTTTCCCGTTGATCTGGTATAATAATTGGATTCGTTGATTGTTTTCAGCTTCGACCACGTGAGCGGACTGCACTTAACTATGCCGAGACTCTGAAAGAAAAATACGCTGCCCATCCACAAATTCGACGAATCGCCAATCATCGGCAAGTTCCGAAATACATCTACAACAACATGCGCAAACACAGGGCGATACACGAAAAAGAGAAACAAAAGGAACACAATCGACGAGTTCATTCGAAACCGGGGGCTGTGCCATTTGTTCCAGAGACGAGAAAACATGTTTTACAGGAGCATGAATAAAGGGACTGCATTTCATTTCGACTGTTCTCTTTCATTGAAGACTAGTTCGTTTGGAGGGAGACATGTAATCTGTTACAAGATGTGAGCTAGCGGATCAAATGCCCGAAAGCTGGACATATTTTGACGACCGCTCGAAGAATTTTCTGCCCTCGTCTTTTCAAATTGAGTCCTAGATAAGTTCCTCTCGTACGACGTCTCCGCTGACGGAATTATGGTCTTCGTCTTCAGTGTCGTTTGCTTCCCGAAGCGATGATTGTCCCGATTGCACGATAAAGTACCCGAAAAATTTTTGCCTCCATAAAGACAGCCGTAAAAGATTTTTTTTGGCGATTCGTGACATTTTGGTACTTTTTTGGCATTCATCATTTCTGGGTGATTTATCGCCAGAATGTGAAGAAACACTAAGAAAAATCGCCAATTACCATTCTTCACACTCCGTGGATTTTACTTGACGTTTCTTCACACTTTGGGAAGTTTTCTTGGCCATTTGATTAGCTGCCAAGAAAATCGTCCGAGTGTGAAGAAATGCCAAGAAAAATCACCGAAGTGTGAAGAACCGCCATAAAGACAAGTTTTTTTTCTTGGTGTGTCTCGGCGATTTTTTAAACTTTGTCGATTTTTATTTTTTTTTATATGATATTAGCGATTCTTCACGGGAATTCTATCTGATATAGTGCTCTCATTTACATGGACCGATTTGAATTTAAACGAAAACTAAATGAATTTGTTAAGTTTCTACCAAGGTCCATACAATAAATAAAAACTCGACTTTCGATGCAGAAATCCAATGACAACTCCAAAAAAGGAGAATAAATGTGTCGATAGCTCAAAGACAAATCGGAAGGGCGGTTCATTCGACACGAATTATCTACCAGAATTGAAAAATTTCATCTACGATTACAGAAATGGGATCTGAATGCGAACAAAGACAAGGAACGGTATGCTGACGAAATGAAAAGGTTCAGAGGATAATCGCGATCTGGCGGTGATAAGTCGAGTCTGTAGAAACGAAAACACGAGCAAGGAATACATTTGCGATGACGACAAGTGAATCTGCAGATGAAAAAGGACCTAAAAAGGAGGTGGTATGTACTACATTGAGTAGCGTCTTGACGACTTCCTGCTAAAAACTGAGAGATTTCATTGAAAGCTGAACACAGACGAAATGACAACATATCTCACTGGTTTGGTTGTATTCAATTTATTCGCAAACCTAATTTAAATTAAGCTGTGGAAACGGCTGCTGAGGAATAAGCTTTTCAACGATACCAAACATGCCATACTTGATCCACAACGAGTACTGTTGATGATTCAGTTTTCGATCGAAGTCACTCTTCTCGCAAATCTAAAGCCCTCGAAAACGAAATCATTAAATTATATGGAATGATCGTTTTTCGAAGACTTCTGTAGGTTTGTAGCACAAAAGTACTGGATTCATTTATACGGGGAACGAAAGTGGGTGAGGCCAGCTACAACACCCCATACTCAGTGTTCCATGGAACATCGACGCTGCAGGGAAGGCGGACTCTCCGAACATCTGCTATAGTTTTAGTTATAACTCTCGTGGATGTACTCGCACCATCGAGTCTATCTGTAGGTCTTTCCAAGGCTGACATTAGTACAACATTACAATAATTCAAAATAATGTTTTCTTGAGTTATTGCCGAAAAACTGTTTTCAATACACTTTTAAACCCTTTTTACAGAAAAAGTGAACGATACGCGTTCTCTAGAATTGAAAGACGAGTCCAACGAGCTATCACTCATTTCGGTAGCCGCTAAGTTGTATTAACCTTTTACAGTCTATTACAGTCTTTTACCGGCTATGTCATCTGTCATTGGCAACGATGAAAAGAATAAGCAAAGAACTTTGGTCAGACCAACGCACTTCCAGCAAAAGTGCTATTAATGACAGCTGCCAAATAGAGTACTACTTTGTATGAAAAAAGTGTCCGAATTTTTATTTAGTGCCAAAACTTGTTCGATACACTGTCCAGTACCCTATTTTATTTAGAGTACCACTCATGCTTGAAGTGCGTGGGTCAGACTCGTCTTTTATAACAAAAGTGTTGTTACAAGAAGTAAAAAATTTTTCATGTAAAATTCGTTGCATTCACATTTGCATTACTGTTTTAATAAAATTAAAATCATTCGATTACAATATGTCAAATATGTGGAACAAACTGAAGAAACTATTGGTGAGTGCATTAAATCAATCCGCATACGCAAGTAGGTTTCTATGCATCGTTATTAAATGTGCAACTTTACTCAATCTTCTTTATTCTTTTTTCATCATTCAACGACCCGGTTTGTATTTTCCCTTATCATCGGGAACATATTTTCCCTTATCATCGGGAGCATATTTTCCCTTATCATCCGGAACATATTTTCCTTTGTCATCCGCTTTGTATTTTCCTGTGTCGTCCGAGACATATTTTCCTCTGTCATCCGCTTTGTAGTTTCCTCTGTCATCCGGAACATATTTCCCTCTGTCATCCGCTTTGTATTTGCCATCGTCGTGGGCAGATGTTAGAATAAAACTAACCACGACCAGTATCTGGAAATACAATTGCAGTCTACTTTTATGTACTTTGAAATATTCAAACTTTGGATTATGCAGAAGAGGCTGCGACACGTTTATCGATTCAAATCACTTGCGTTAAACGTACATTATAACACAAAGGGTTATATCGCGAAATTATAGACGTGGTGGAGTGAATTAAAAATATGATTTTCCCTAGGTATATTCACATCACGAGACTATAATTACGCGATATGCCCCATGTGCTATACGACAGTTTATCACAGTTTAGCATACAGGCTCCAAATCATTGATGAGACTCAACTATAATATGTCGACAGTAACAGCCCAGTTTTCAGAGTTATAATTGGCCAATTATATGCCAGAATTTGATAATAGTATGTTACGTCACTGTTTGTAAATATTTGTTTAGGCAAGTGTGAGCAGTGACGTATGTTAATTGTTAGGTGTTACGGCATGTTTCATTTTCATTTTTTTCAGGTCGGGCTGTAACACCCCACTTATCAAATACACAACTTGGAACGTCGGACTAGCTGTCACAAGCAGTGATGTAAAGTGCATTTTACCGTGCATAAGCATGTAAATTTATTTTTAGTGTCTAACCAAAATTGTGTGAAAAAAATTGGCACAGATCTCATGAAATATAGTTCGAAGTTTATAAATTAAGTAATCGCTATCACCCAACTTTCTACTCACCGCAAGTATCACTGCCAATTTGGTAATCATTGTCAACTGTCGATTTAACATCTGTTGAACGCTTATTTATACTCGTTATTTCGCTGGATAGAAAAATTGATTTTAATATAAAAACTATAAACGCTAGATGGCTACAGGATATAAGAATAATAAATTATATTGCCCGATAAAACATTGAAAGTGCTAAAACATTTCGTGTTACTACTGAACAACTAGATAATTAAACATTATAGTTTTAAAAAGACTTTATGTTCTATCAAAAATATTTGCCCTGGTAAAGATAAAAATGTAATAACAGCTAAAGGAAGGTCTCTGAAGGTTAATGAAACCTAAATCTATTGAGCGTGCATATTGCGTAAATTTGTCTTATCTACACCGCACAGATGTGAATAATCTACTAATATCCTATACTGTCCACATGTTTATTTAGACACTTGGGGAGTTATTGCATGAGCCGAAGGCGAATGGTATAACCCCAAGTGTCTAAATAAACATTTGGACAGAGGTGAATACGCTTTTTTATCTATCGACGGCGAAATATTAGCACTTTTTCACTGCTATTATTTCACCTAGGCAGATAAAATATTATATATTATGCACCTGTTGCCAAGATTGGTATTTTGACGTGTAGGACATTATTGCCCTAGCCGAAGGCGTGGGCCATAATGCCTACACGTCAAAATAACAGTCTGGCAATAGGTGCATACCATATTTTATCTGTCGAGAACAGATATATCGAGATAAACAAAAACTCCCTAGAGGGATAAGCTCGAGATTATCGTTCTAGACAGATAAATAATATTACACCCCTTGTGTTATAATGTACTTTCATCACATACGCGCGATGTTCGGCTGTCAAAATTACTTAACTAGAAGAATAATTCAAAAATTACACTTCAGTTCTATGTTGTTGTCTCGTTTTCGCTTATGTGATAAAATAGAATACACACTCGGCAAGCCTCGACATATATAATATTATCTCAAGTGATTCAAATCGATAAACATTTTGCAGCCACGTCGGCATAATCCAAAATTTGTGTTTTGCTGGAAAATTTTCCTTGTCTTTTAGAATTGAGCACTAGATAAATTCCTCTCGTATGACGTCTCCGCTGCCGAAATTATGGTCTTCAGTGTTGTTTGCTTCCCGAAGCGATGATTGTCCGGATTGGCCGATAAGGTACCCGAAATTTTTTTGCCCTGTACTTTAATTGATTAATTACTTCATAGAGACAGCCGTGAAGTATAGCCAAAGTTAAATCAGCCAAAAATAAGGAATTGCCAAGAAAAATCGTCAGAGGTTCGAGTGTGAAGAAATGCCAAGAAAAAACGCCAAAGTGTGAAAAAACGCCAAGAAAAATCGGCAGAGTGTGAAGAAACGCCATAAAGACAAATTTTCCTTTGTTGGTGTCTATCGGCGACTCTTCACACTTTGACGATTTTTTATATATTTTTTTGGCGATATGACTTTAGCGATTCTTCACGGGAATTCTATCTGATATGGTGCCCTCATTTCGATGGACAGATTTAAATTTAAACGATGATTAAATGAATTTGTTAAGTTGGTAGAACGTCCATACATAAATAAATAAAAACTCGACTTTCGATCGAGAAATCGTGTTCAAAATAGTTCTTAAATTAGAGAAATCCAATGTCTCGGCTAAGGAATTCGAGTCGGAGGGCTTAAAAAAAATGCTTATCTTTTTTGAAGGTAACACAGATCGATCGCCAAATCTCGTTTTAACATTTTGAATTAATGTCCCACTCCGAACGATTTCTATAATTTAATGGTGCTCCATTTTCTATCTGTTTTATTTTTCCAACAACTTCCACAACGAAACATTTTATGCATTCTACTGCACTGACTGCTCTGTGTATGGCATCGAATATACTGTAACTGTATACATTGTACTGTACAACGTACAATATAATTATCTCTTGGAGACCATAGTTTTTATCTAAAACAAATTTAAAGTCGAGGCGATAAACATTTAAAGTAAAATATTAATTAAAAACTCAGCCAATGGAAATGGTAGGCTAGCCAGTCAACCAGTTAATGTTTTATTTGCATGACCCTTTCCAAATATACCCAGTTCGGTTTTACTAAAGACATTTAATTACATCTTTATCGATTAAGATTTGTCAAGTCTTAAATGGTTGGCAGATAATATTTTTTACATAAATACAATGACCAGAAGCGCTCAATTGCTTAAACTCAAATCGATACTCGACTGTCTGAAAACTGGAAGATGTTTGCAAAACTACTGTCGCCTTTCTTATTCGTGTGAGTTTTCATAATTAAGGTAACTGTACGCTTAAAATATATTGTATACTTTGGAAATTTATTTGGAAATTTTTACCAAGATTTCCAAAAAATTTCCAAAAATTGCGAAAGTTCAAAAGTCGAATATTTTCATAGTTTTGAACGGTTTTGGTATTTTCTGAGCTCAGCCTTGCGTTTTAGCCGGTTTTTAATGTTTTGTTTGGTTCTTGACACACTCTTCGAAATATAATGACATCGAACATGATTAATTTGAGCAAGAATCAAATAAAAACTTTGAGAACCGGCTAAAATGCAAGACTAAACTCAGCAAATGCCAAAACCGTTCAAAATTATAAAAATATTCGACTTTTGAACTTACGCAATTTTTGGAAATTTTTTGGAAATTTTGGTAAAAATTTCCAAATAAATTTCCAAAAATAGGCCCTGGTATACTTTTGGAGACTCAGTCAAAAATGTTTAGTTTTTTTCTTCTCTGAAATTTTGATTGAGTCCAGGAATTTCGTAATCGACTTTATGTCTAGATTAAAGTGTAAAATTCGGTAAAATTGCGGCATATAAAATCATGTTCCTAACTTGTTTCAGTCAAAACTTGAATTTTGCGCATACGATGTGTAGTCAACCTCGCCTTCACCTCAGATTAACAATTTTCACATGTATGGCGCAAAATTTCCATTTACGCACATGCTATGAAAATAGCTGTTTGATATCTACGCGTCAACTACCACCTTATTTAAACGTTAAATTTATTGCTTTACAGACTTCAAACGCTGATGGAGAATTATGTACGGATGTAGCAGGTATTCTGGATACACTATCATCATTGGCCCAATCAGTAGCTCGTATTGCTGATAATCTAGCAGCCCGTGGATGCTTAAAACCCCCTTCGCCCGCCGTCGACAAATGTGAATCATTGAAAAATGAACAACAATATTACCTCAAAACTTCCGATGACAGATTTGCCGTCTTAAATGCTTCCAAGCAGCTAGCCTTCATTCAAAACGTTGATGCAAAAGACGCTGCAAAATTTACCGCAACAAAAGTCGGTTGTAATTCGTATGGTCTATGCATCGATGGCCATTGCATGTCTAGATGCATGGCATGTTCATCATATACGTTCGATTTACAGACGGTGAAATTTCATTTAACAAATTCGGATGAACCTTATAGCAGATGGACATTGGTTTCGGCCGGAAATGATGGAGAATATAATCTAAAAGTCGATGGGTCTTATGGGTATTTGACTTATAAGAAGACCGTTGCTGGAGATGATCAATTGACTTTGACCACAAAACTGTCCGGTGAGACCAATTTCAAATTTGTGGAAGTTCCGAGTTTTATCGAAAACTCGCCGTTGAAAGATAGTAAGAGAATAAGTGTTTTGACGCCAAAATTAGTTTGAAAGATTGTTTGAGGATTTTTTGTTTTGTTTTTATGCTTATGCTTAAAGGGTCAATAGTTTGAGTGAATTGCAATAAAAATGTAACATCGCTTTTCTGACCATCCGACTGAAGTAGTTGCAAAATAAAATTTCCCGGAGAACTACAAAAGGCTGAATTTTCAAGCACCAACATACTAAATACGACTTTGCAAACAGTATAGTGGACAAAGAAATCGAGAATGGCAGAGTGATTTGATCGAGCTAAATCAGCACAAGTTCAATGGTTGTCCTTATTTCCTTATATATCCAACTTCTTCATGTCTGACCTTATTGTCCTAATTTTACATTATGTATCTTCTCCTGCGCAGAAAAGAAACGACAAATTTTGTGGAAAAAAGGGTTAAAGCGAAGCAGTTGCTTCTTGTAGATCGAGTGTCATATCCTCCATAGATGGTCGGATAAGCAGAATTCTTGAAGATAACTTACCGATTTGAGTGATGCTACTCGATAGAGATTCGATTTCATTGTTACTTAAATACAGTGGACGTTAGTGAAACTTAGACAGGAATTTTCTTCTTCTTAAACAGTTAGTGATAGTGGTGAAACCGTATAAAGACTCTTTTGTTTATATCAGTGGATCAGCTGAAGCAAATTAATGGCTAAATTTCACGTCCACTGTGTTTCGAAGTATCCTTAATCAAATACCGACGACGAGTACGATCATTTAAATTCTTAAAAATAAGAAAATTTTTATTTACGAAGTCCTAAAGTAGCCACAAAAACCTACAAGTAAGAGTCAATTCGCAAAAACTTCAAACAGTGTATGACGTTAGTTTTACTATTTATGATCTAGTTTGATGAATTTTGATGAAGTCGCTCGGAATAACGTTATTTGGAGAATGTCAAAGTTCGACAATTTTCCAAAATTTGATGGGTGTGAAAAATCAACTCCATTTCTGTCTGTGACGGTGGGTATAGTCGTGTGGGGTGTCAATGAATAGCTATACAAACGTCCAGGTTTGAACTTCCTGCTACTTGCTTCCCCAGCCTCCCAGAGCACTTCAAAAATTTCAGTTTTTTCGAGGTTTTTCACTTGTTGCGGCGGCTAGATGGACCAGACAACGGCGTTTGTTGGTCAACAATATTCCCCTCATTGACCTTCGTCAACGTACAAAATTTGACTTTATTCATATCTAGCATGTGAGAACTATTGATAAAAAAACGATTTTCGCGACAACTCCGGAGAAACATTTTCTAAGGGCCATGTCAGCCCAACAAAATTTTTTCGAGAAAAAAGTTGTTCCACGAAATTTTCAGAATAGAACGACGATTCGTTTGGGCTATAGCTCGTTGGAATCGCCGTCGGCTCGAATCCCGATTCCATATAAGCTGTTCGAAATTTTGGCGAATTGACTCTAAAAAAACACTAAACTCTCATTCCTTCTTTATCTGAACTGCTTCAAGTTTATGATATGCAAGTGACTGGTATGGTACCGGTTCTCGTTCGAAACCTCTTTTACGCGAACCGAGCACGGCATCAACATCCAGGATCTTATGGAAATTCTTTAAATGCTTTCGGACGTGATACCGTTTTGTGTAGCCCTTGTCGCACACCGGACACTTCACCTGCGAGCCAAAATATGTTTCGTCAAAATCAAAACCCTAGCAAATGAAAAAAAAACATTAAAAAACGTACCGGACGTTCCCCAGTGTGTGACTGCATGTGTACAGCTAACTTAGCTTTTTGTAGAAATGCCTTTTCACATATGTGACACTTATGTGGACGAATGTCGCCGTGGGTTTTTATGTGAAGATTGAACGAACTGCGATGAAGAAACGTTTTGGAACACAAATGACACATGTACGGTCGCTGAATGAAGAGACGCGAGAAACGGAATGTTACAATGATCAAATACGAAATGTTGAATATCTCACCTCCATCGAATGCGTGCGTTCATGAATTTTCAGTGATGACGATTGAGCATAACAATTATCACAGCTTTTGCATTTGTACGGTTTTTCCCCTAAATTTTTTGAGAAGATAAGAAAAATGTTTTTGTTAAACTTCCGAACGGATGAGCATGTTTTTAAGGGATGTGTGTTCTCTCTGAGTAATTCACCACAGCGAAATGCTTATATTGCACCAAATGTGTCAACAGGTTAACATTCAGACAAATGTACATTTAAGATTCCAGTCACAGCACTGCTCCGCTAGAAGCAATCAAGAGCAATCAAGGTGTATTTCGGGGGTCCCTCTTGCGACAACTCATTTTAAAAGAGTTTCGAAGAAGAAGTACCAACTAAGTGCATAATCAAACCGAGTTTGAAGAATTTCCAACAAAGTCGAAAGGTAGTTACAACAAACAAAAACGGTTGTACTATATCCCGACAGAGTTAGAGTCCGGTTTTGAATGTTTATAAGTATGGCAACAACTCACCTGTATGAATTCGTTTATGAACTAACAGAACTGATTTTGAAGTGAACGACTTTGCACACGTATCACAAAAGAACCGCGGCTTTTCCTTTTCTGTTGCCGATTTGTGATTGGTACCGCTGTGTTTCTTCAACGAATTACTGTCGAAGAACTGCCTTGGGCAACGGTCACACTTAAATTTGATTGGTTCACCTAAATGGAAAAGAATCACAAGTATTACACAGTGCGGATGTACACCTTTCTGTCACGCTTCTACCGTGTATTTCGTGATTGTGTCGCAGCAGCGCTCTGCTTGACGAAAACTCCTCATTACATGTCTTGCACTTTCTCATCTTCCTTGCCGTGCTCTTTTTGGATCGAACCACTTTCTTCACCTCTTCTTCGGACGATTCGTCGTCCTCATCTGGATTCGCTTCCTCTGAATCATATTCATTTTCGGGGTATTCATCCCTTGATGTGTCTGAATTAAATTCGATCGCATCTTTGCGATCGTCTGTGTCGTCAGCATTCTGCACGGAATTTTGATCGGACTCGTCGTCGGATTTATTTTCGATTTTCACCACGCAAAATGCTTCAGCAGGAGGATCGGATTCATATTTTAGTAGACGAGCTGATAGTGTCGACACTTGACGCTGCAAGTCGACAATTTCGTCGGAGTACTTTTGAATCAGTTTATTTTGAATTTCACATTTTTCACAGGTAGCCGTCGAAGGGATTTTCTTGTTTTTTTCCATTTTATTATCTTAGATTGTTTCAAACAACACGCTCAAAGATTATTTTTTATATTGACCGCTGTCACAATTGTCATTTTTATGTCAATAAATTTCTCTTTAGAAAAAGAAAAGAGAATAGCCGAAATGGTCCATACGGTCATCATAGTTTGAAAATGTGAATTGTCGACCGATTCAAATAATATTGTGAAACAGTTGATGCAACCTAGTGCCTCAATAGTAAGAGATTGAATTGACACAAAAGACTTTTCTGTCAAGAAGGAAAGCCTAGTTGTATGTATAGTCTGGTAACTATACGTAAATTTTACTATGTTCGAAATTTAAAAGATTTGGGTGTTAATATAAAAACAACTTTTAACATTTAAATGACAGCTCGCTCTATATTCAGTTGCTCTCCCCCTCTAAGGCACAGCAGTAAACATAGACACCAATTTTTACAGCATTTATAATCGGGATTCGTACATTCGTTCGTCAAGAATATATAAAAATTTTCCTCATTTTGGAGCCAGCCAATGAATTATAACATGATTTATATCGATTTTTTCATCCACGATTTAAGGTAATCGATATGGATAAGGATAAAGATAAGGTAGTCGATATTAACAAGCTACAAATTCGGAGGCTGTAATAATAAGAGCTGCCGCTTAAAGATTGTTTGTATTGTATTATACAACGAAAATAAGTCGTTTCCCAATATTTTCTATGTTATTGCCAGAAATAGTTCTATGGTAAAATCGATCAAATAGATATGATTTGTAAAGTATCGTTTCAAAGCTGATTATAATTTCTTGCTGATACCAATTAGAAGATAAGGAGCCGAAGCAAGGTAATGACGATCTAAAACAATGGTAGATCGTTACTCGTACCCTTGTTCTACTCGAAGATAACCGACAAATTTTGTTGTCACAAATATTCGTAAACTTTATAAACTTCTCTTGACGTAGGCGTGGGGTAATTTGGCACACCATTCAAATTGATGGTGTGCCAGATTCACCTCTGAGGGGCGAATCTGGCACAGTTATGACTTTTCGTTACATGAAGTAAAAAGACGCATACTATGATCGCGTGGGCCAGATTTCCCGATGCCCTTGACGTATTCCAGCCAGTTGTCAAATCCCGAAGATTTTCTTTTGGATGATATTTCCATTTCCGACACTTCTTCACACTTTAAGAGAAAAATAAAGCCAAGTGTGAAGAAACGTGACCGTGACATAACAAGAGCTGGCGCCTGTGCACATCTCCAGAAGGGTGTGAACGTGAGATCACTGACAGTAGAAGTGGCCCAATTAGGCCTCCATTTTTGCCCAGGTGTGAAGATTGAAGAAGCGTCATGCAAAATTGAAAAAGTGTGAAACAAGGCATCAGAACAGTCGGAGCGTTTGCTGCGACTTAGCCCCGTACGACCCGTAATCCTATTTCGTCCGTAACCATAATACTCCCGGAACCCTAATACGTCTACAACCCTCTAATGCGTCTGTTACCAAAATGCAAATCAAGTTGGGCATGGTCAAATTTACTAAAAGTGTTCATTTTTAAAATTGCGCATAGCGCAATTACGAAAGCCCGTACGAAGTACCTCTCAAATAAAACCAACAATTTACGACATTATTTTAGAAACCCAAAATTTTTTGCCAACTTTCTATTGGGTATTCAATTATCTCTCAAATGAAACAAAAACTAGCAAAATCGGATGAGATTTACTCGATTTATGTGCAAAAAACACCTAGGGCCGAGTAGCGGCCTTAGTCCAAGGGCCCAAATTTGAAACTTTTTTCGCCACGTTATTTTCGGTATTCAATTACCTTCCATAAAAAACTAAATCTAGCAAAATCGGATGAGATTTACTCGATTTATGTGCAAAAAACACTTAGGGCCGAGTAGCTGCCTTAGTTCAAGGGCCCAAATTTGAAACTTTTTTTGCCATCATTCTATTCCGCATTCAATTATCTCTCAAATGAAACAAAAACTAGCAAAATCGGATGAGATTTACTCGATTTATGTGCAAAAAACACTTAGCGCCGAGTAGCGGCCTTAGTCCAAGGGCCCAAATTTGAAACTTTTTTCGCCACGTTCTTTTCGGTATTCAATTACTTCCATAAAAAACTAAATCTAGCAAAATCGGATGAGATTTACTCGATTTATTTGCAAAAAACACTTAGGGCCGAGTAGCGGCCTTAGTCCAAGGGCCCAAATTTGAAACTTTTTTTGCCACGTTCTTTTCGGTATTCAATTACCTTCCATAAAAAACTAAATCTAGCAAAATCGGATGAGATTTACTCGATTTATGTGCAAAAAACACTTAGGGCCGAGTAGCGGCCTTAGTCCAAGGACCCAAATTTAAAACTTTTTTTGCCATCATTCTATTCGGCATTCAATTATCTCTCAAATGAAACAAAACGTAGCAAAATCGGATGAGATTTACTCGATTTATGTGCAAAAAACACTTAGGGCCGAGTAGCGGCCTTAGTCCAAGGGCCCGAATTTGAAACTTTTTTTGTCATCATTCTATTCGGCATTCAATTATCTCTCAAATTAAACAAAAACTAGCAAAATCGAATGAGATCTACTCGATTTATGTGCAAAAAACACTTAGGGCCGAGTAGTGGCCTTAGTCCAAGGGCCCAAATTTGAAACTTTTTTCGCCACGTTCTTTGCGGTATTCAATTACCTTCCATAAAAAACTAAATCTAGCGAAATTGGATGAGATTTACTCGATTTATGTGCAAAAAACACTTAGGGCCGAGTAACGACCTTTGAGCCCTCCCAACAAGCCCGCGTTGCATCTTACCCAAAAACAATGTTCAGCAACTTTGTTCTACTCGTCAATACCTTTCATTTAATATATCACAAGTAGCTATTGCGTGCGTATTTCGGTAGATATCGTCGAAAGACTGAAAAACACCTATAGGGCCCTAGCTCTGGAAGGGCCGAACCTACCATGCCCATTTTCGAACTTGACCTTACTTTTGTCGATACCAATCGGGGAAAAAAAGAATTTTGAAAAAATTTTGTGATTTGCTCAAGCTAGAGGGGTCACAGACGGACGGACGGACGGACGGACATTTTTTTTATTGCGGATTCGTCATATATGAACATAACCAAATGCTTTGCCCTTACTGTCTGCTTCCAATTCGACGTGTTACAAACGGCATATTAATCTTATAAGCCCCCAGTACTTCGTACGGGGCTAAAAATTGTAGCAAGCAAAATCAACAAAGTAGGAAAATTACTATGGTGCTGCGTGATTGCGCCGAAGCAGGACGTGTAATATATTGGTCAGAAAAATTGCGAAGTCTAAGGAGCAGAGTCGGGCCCTATTTTGTAGTATTTTTTCCAGAAATTCTAGAACTTCTATTTTTGGCGCAAAAATGATAATCACTCGGTGAATTTAAATATAGACCAAAAACTTAATTGACTGGGAACATGTATGACTCTTAAAACTGTGATAAATATAAAATTGTACTTTTTAAACGTGAATACACAGTTAAATTTCTGCAAATTCTGCAAAATTCAAAATTTCTAAGAATTATATAAAATTCTGCAAATTGTAGAAACTTTTAGTAAAAATAGGTAAAACTATACAATCTGTCGTATATATTTCATGTTAGTGAAAAATGCATGAAAAATTATGTTTGTAACACAAGTTGCAAAATGCGTGAAAAATGTGTTTAATCACAGTCCAAAGTTAACAATTTACATTTATTAGCAGGACCTAAACTCAGCGCTACTTGTAATTATTTTCGCCAAAGGTGTACCAATAGCGCATAGTTTGTATTCCAATAAAAAATGTACATAATTTATTAACTTCGGACTGTGATTAAACACATTTTTCACGCATTTTGCAACTTGTGGTACGAACATCATTTTTCATGCATTTTGCATGCATTTTTCACGAACTATGTACCCATCTTTACCAGTGAAATTTTATAATAAAAATATTGATTTTTTTTTTAGTTTTATTGTGGACGATCGTTTTGAATGAAATTCGTTGTTTAATTTTCCATGCAAATTAAATTTTCAGTGGGTAGGGTATTCTCGCACACCATACAAAAGGCGGTTGTGCGAGACTCACCCAGAGGTGACTCTCGCACGGTGCGAGATTACACTCCTTTGGGGTGAATCTCGCACAAGTAAAAAGTTCGTTTTTTAGTATTTATTGGTAAGCATAAGTGTGCGAGCTGTAGGAAGATGTGTGCAAGACCATTTTTAAGATACCGGTATCATGTAACATTTTGCAAAAGGAAAATGTTGGGATACAGTCACATTTGATGCAATTGATGTGAGATACCGGTAACTTCTAACATTTTGTAAAAGGAAAATGTTGAGATACCGACACATTTGATACATTTGATGGGAGATACCGGAATCTGCTAACATTTTGTAAAGGAAAATGTTGAGATACCGGCACATTTGATGCGTTTGATGAGAGATACCTGAATCTGCTAAAAAAAATTAAAGGGAAAATATTGGGATGCCGACATTAAACATAAAAAACGAACTTTTTATTTGTGCGAGATTCACCCAAGTGAGGGTAATCTCGCACCGCGCGAGATTCACCCGAATGAGGGTAATCTCGCACCGTGCGAGATTCACCCAGTAGGAGGGTAATTTCGCACAGTCTTAAATGTGTGCGAGATTACCCGACACAGTTGAACACTAGGTTGAACTTCATCATCAGGCATATACCGCATTTTTTTTTTATGATAAGAAATTCATTGTGAATGCAGTTTGTAATATTAAACTAAAAAATTTCCAGCAACTAACTTGTTAATTCACTAAAAAAGCACAATAAATAATTGTCAATAATTGTCATAAACGTCAAGATTTTACTTTGGCGATTCTTCACATACCGTGGTCCAAGATGAGACACTGCGTCGTGTGTGCTCAATGCATTATGATTATGTGGAGGAAGGGAAGGATAAGACAATATTCTTTTCTTAAATTTGTTTTCAAAATAAATCACTTTATTATTTTCAATTATAATCTCGTATATAAATATTTTTTGTTTTTTTTTGTTTGTTTTAAAGCTGAAAACGAAAAATAAAATTAAAATCCGTTGAAGTTCGATATTAAACACGCTAAAGGATGATTCTTTTATTTTCCACATTCCTATATTTTATACACAGTAAATTCATAATTTTGAATGAAAATCAAACAAAAAGAAGAAAAATCGGTTGAATGTGGAATATTACATTATGCTACATTTTCGAAGAAGAAAAAAACTTTCATTTTCTTTATACTTTTATATATATGTTGATCGAGGTGTTAAATTATTTTGTGTAATTTTGGCTAGGTCCCAAATATATAGATGCCAAGTCCTTATACCCACATAACGGTATACCTTTTTTGTCACACTTTTTATTTCCGAACACGTCCTTCATATTATTGTTAAATTTGATTAAAATGTTTCGAAATCGCTTTAACAAACGAAAGAAGAATATTGCATCACTGCGGACCGATTATTTTTATACCAAAAATGGACATCAAGTCATGTCAAAATCATTTACAAGTGAATAAATCAATTATACAAAATGTTCATTAATTAATTTACATTTTCAAATTTACACATTTATTACTGCCACAAAATAGGTCTACTACGATATCATCAATGAAATAAAAAATAAAAATTGCCGGGCGAAATAGACTCCTTTCTTCTCCTCTCTAATCCCAGCCACAATTCACAACAAGATTTGAAAATAGTTTTTTTTAAAGAAGCTCTCCTAATTGATGTTAAGTTCGTCGGTGCTCAAAATTTCGAATTCGCTTTCATCGGACGATTCCGATGCGAGTTGCTTATCGGGACCCTTCGGCAAACTTTTACTTTTATCCACGTCGAACGTAGCTTTGCTACTTTTCGTCAGATTTGACATTAGGTCTGCCATCATGGTCGGAATGGAGAACATCGTACTTCGTTGGCTATCAACTTTATCAACCGATAAATTTTCTATTTTATTATCATTTGGTCGCTGTGCACCGTCTACGATACTATAATCGTTAAATGTCAATCCTTTCGATATACTATCCTCATCGGACGATGATGATGTGTCCTTAAAGTAGCGGCTGTTGAACTCAATTTCTTGATTCGATAGGGACTTTAGTGTTGGAAAAGCCACTGCAGGGCTAATCAAGCACTCATCGTCGCTGGAATCAGTCTGTTCGTCAACTTCCGGCAATGAATCTGGTATTATTAAATCGGATGGGATTTCGTCACTTTTGTCTTCGTCGTCGTTTAGCGGCGATGTGATTGAGTGTAATATAACGGCTTCGTCGCCAGCATGCTGGAGCAGTGATAAATTGGACTCGTTAACATCGGGCAGAAATTCGTCAACGTCGGTGGTTTGTGACGCCCAAAGCCTTTCATCTGAAACAAGAATTTTCGCATTTTATTATCATTTGTCAATGAAGTATGAAAAATGCGAAAGAATGACAAGTAACAAGAACAAACAAAGCTGAGAATCATTTGAAGTGACAGTACGGGGTGTTAAAGGCAGTTCGTGCTATTTTTTTGAATTTTTGTTATCACTGTGTGACGCAAAATTGTTAGAATCGCCACGTTTTCCAATACACCCCTCCCCTACTTTCGGTGTGACGTAATTTGTGAACAGCCCTTATGACCAATAACATGAGATGTCGAAACCATCTCAAGTATTTCCAGTATTCAGGTTAGTTCAGGTCAACCTGATGGGTTCACGTCAGGTCATGTCCCAATTTTACCCTGAATCTGTTTGACGTTTTCGGTCACAACCTGATAGTTTCAGGTCGACCTATCGTTGTAATTCAAATTTTGTTCGAAAGATAAACTGACCTGAAATCTCGTAACTAGAATAAAAGGCAGTGAAATTTCAGTATGAATTTGCTTCAGCTGTTTTTCAGCTGATCCACACATACAACCAAAACTGTTTATACGGTTGAAGGTGCTCCAAGCAAGCATGTGGTCGTGTAAAATCGTATAAAGACGCATAAACGGTTTTGATTGTGTTTGTGGATCAGCTGAAAGACAGCTGAAGAAATTTCATACCGAAGTTTCACTGCCTCTAACTCTACTACATACAGTGCAACCTTCTAACTGTATATTCTTTGAATGACTTTTCTAAACGGTTACCTTACTTTGAACATCGATTTTTTCTTCATTCTTTTCATGGACAATATTCGAGTGAAGGCCTTCGAAAATTTGGTTATTTTGTAAATGTTTAAAGCTAATTTACATTTCCAAGAATCTTACTATGAAAACAAGCTATTCGGTCACAAGAACGTTGAATCAAACTCAAAATTTTAAAATTTCTCAGGAAATTGTTTTTTCACCCGACCGGTTTCTAGAGAGCTAGTTCTATCATCACCAGAGATTCGGTTTTGATTAAACTTTATAAAACAAAATGCCTTATCATCTGCAAGGTAAGTAAATAAAAATTTATCATTACGATCACAGCTGCTTTTGCTACTTAATTCAAATCAAACAATTTTAAAATAACTGCAACCAACGTGCAACTGCAACAACCTTGAGCCTTTTCCTTACGGAGCATTTACGGAGACTTCGAGACAGACTTTCACTTTCCGAACGAAATTTTGAAAGCAAACGTTCTACTGACCCGCCTATTTCATGGCGGAAATCCTCCACAATTGCAGTGAAATGCTTTTCACCTTGAAATCTCAGTCATTTAAGTGAGCTTATACTTCTATTTGCAAACATCATCATCATCAAAAAATATGTGAAACAATTTGAAAATGAACAACAAATATTATAATGTCGCGCATTCTCAAGTAATAATGCGACGTACATTTAGATAAAATTTGGTAAAAAAATTAGTCACATGCCATCTAATTTTAAAATTTATAAATGAAAAATTGCTCGAGAAAATATATCGGATAAACATGAAATGGGTCAAGTTGAGTGTGTGTATTCGTAACCAAATAATTAATCCGCAAATCGTATTGTTATGAGGAAAAATTGAGAGACCACACATTGTAATGGATATAGATAACATTTTTCACAATTATTTTATGAGTGTACGATAACGAGCCATTTGTGACGCTTGTTTACAATGTTTAGTGTTCAGCACAAGATGACTTAATTAATTGCCAGATCCGACAACAACATTGTCGACAGCAACAACAAATAATTAAATTGAATTTTATACAGCAAATTATTAACCAGTCAGTCGGTAATGAATCGTCTTGTCAGATTTTTGTTTTAATACGAAATAAAAATGGAAACAAGTTGGAATGCGGATACATGAGCGACGGAGTTGAGATATCTTTGAACGGTTGTTTTTGGGCTTACAGGAGCTTTAACCGATCAATATTTATTTGAAAGTTAAAGTTGTTGATTTAGGTGGGACATGCACGTGTGAGACTCAAATAGTACATCGCGTACGCACAACATACATTTAAGTCGTAAAACTTTACGTCGCAAAATATACGAAAGAGTCATCCACTGGTCTTGTCGTCGCTCAACTTACGAGTCGTAAAGGACGCACATCAAACCTAGTGACATATTTTTAGAAGAGACATTTTCCAAATGTATTTTTGACTATAAAGCCGTGATCACTCATTTTTATGCAAATGTACAAGAGCAGGGAGATCTTGTTGTCGTCTACATTTTTAAACATTTGCACGAAAATGATCCATCACGACTTTATGGTAAAAAAAATGATTTGAGGAGTCACTCAATTCTGTTTGTCTTTTGCGACTTGAATGTACATTGTGCATACGTAGTATTTTAGTCTGAAAATCATACTCGTCCAATATACATTCATCGATATTTTACGTTTTTTTTTCGTGTAAATAATTCAGGCGAGACGTGACATACACCTGAAAAAAATGGATTAATTGTAGCAGGTCCCATGCTATTGTTCCATTTCTTCATCTGAGAACTCTCATGCTAATGTTCGTTGAGAAAGTGCTAACAGTGCAAGATAATCCAAAGCGGTACGAGGTACACCAGTACCACACATTCTGTATACAGAATTAGACAAATCCAAATGTAAAACAGTTGAGCTCGATCTTTTTCTTCAAGAATGTGATATACTCATTAACTGCACGTCAAATGTCTAAAATAAGTTCGTAAATACACAAATTATAATCGCTAGATACCGTTTAATTATGCGACCTTGTGTGTCCAATTAACGGCCGATATTTAAAACAAAATAACTTTATAGCGAATGTGAAGTGCCGTAAATTAATTGCACCTGGGCAACGATAAAAGGTATCAATAGCTTTTCATTAACTTTTTTTTTGAGAACGGTTAGGCATCTGTTATGGACATCGATGCCAAAAATTAGCGCCTACATTGCGTTAAGCGTTTCTATTACTGTAGCCAAACGTGTGTAAGAGAAAGGAAAAGATTTTCCGTGAAAGAAACACTTCAAACAGATGAGGTGACAGTTTACAGTGATCATAGCGCAAAGTAGTTTATTAGGGCCCAGAAGTGTAATATTACGGAACGAGTTGCATAATAGTAGATTACATACTTGTGCGGAAAATCGTTGTTTTGTGTGTAGCTCCAACGAGCCGATAGCTAAGTATACAACCACACGAGTCAAAACAACGATTTCCGCACAATTATGTAAATTATTTTACCTCTTAAGTGCGGCTAAAGTGAATTTTTCTTTTGCAGGCCCCCTGCGAAATAGTATTTTACATGACTAGGGATAAAAAGATGAAAATTAGAGTTTTCGTGTGAATTTTGTTGATCCGAGGCGAAGCCGAGGTCAATAAACACACGAAAACGAGACTTTTCATTTTTATCCCGAGTTATGTAATGGATTTTACATGCTGAGGGCGTCGAAAGAAGTGCTTAAAACATGAAAAGTACGGTTGTCGACGCATGTAGCATGTAAAATGAATTTTCGCAGCACATATAGGAGGTAAAAGGATTTTGTATCGCTATAGTGCAACTGGATAGATTTCACTGCGGTGTAGAATTTGCAACAGCTTGTCGTTAGTCAGTTGTTGTTGTTCATGCTATTGTTTTTGTTTCCATCAGTAGTGTATGAACCGTTTATTCACATATGACAGATCATAAACAAGAGCTGGTAAAAAAGACAAGCCGTTACAAATTCTGCACTCCACTGAAATTTACCGAGTGTAATAATGAATAGCTGACTGTTACGTCAGTAAAGGATACGTAGTAGATAGTAAACGAATGAGGTAAAATAGCCAATCGACGTAACTAATAATCAATTAAGTTGAAATTACAAGAAATGTATTGATTAGAACTAGAAATTTTTTATCTGATACTATTTTTAGGAAGTCATTTTCCCATTTTTTTTTTTAAATTTTCATATTTAAAATTTTCCCCAATTTTCCTTATAGTCAATTTTCAGCATGAATTTGCTTCAGTTGTTTTTAACCTGTTCCACACATACAATCAAAACTGTTTGTACTTGTTTAAACGGTTGAATCTACTACACGCACGCGCGTGGTAAAACCGTATAAAGACGTGTAAATAGATGTGATTGTTTGTGTTTATCAGCTGAAAAACAGCTGAAGAGAATTCATGCTGATAATTTTGACTGTTATTTTCCCCGAAGAATTTTCTTGAGAAAAATTAGGAAAAATATAGGGAAACATGAGGAAATGCTTTCCCGAAAAAATTCCCTTGTTCTTTGTTAATTTGTTAGTTTTGCGATTTGTGATTATTATTAAAACTGAAAACATGGACTTTTCTTACAGAAATTTCTCCATACGAGCCGTACAGTGTAGTGTGAGGTGTCATTAGAAAGGTAATTGCATGTACTTCCGGTGCAAATAGGGTCTTATTGGGTTTAAAATTCATTCACGCTGAGACATGTGCAGTTGAAGTTTTCAACCGAAAAAGACTGAAAACTCACACTTTTCTTACAGACATTTACAGACGAAACGTACATGGTCGTGTGGGGTAAATTATGAAAGGTAATTGCATGTACTTTCAGAAAAAGTAGAGCTTACGGAAGTTTGGTAGCATTTTCGATGCAATATAAGCACTTAAACATTTCAACTTCACATAATTCATCGTAGATGCTACCAAACTTCCGTAAGCTCTACTTCTCCTGAAAGTATATGCAATTGAGTCCCAAACAAAATTTGTTTATATTTTTTATCGATGGAGAACCTAATTATAAGACACTTGGTCTCGTATCATATGCCAAAAAAAGTTAAAACTTTTTTTATAAATCATTTTGAAAGTCATTGAAAACACGAAAATTCGAATCGAAATACAAAAATTTTTGATGACATACTGTATTTCTATTCGAATTTTCGTATTTTTAGTGACTTTCAAAATGATTTATAAAAAAAGTTTTACATTTTTTTGGCATATGATACGAGCCAAAGTGTCTTATGATTAGGTTCTCCATCGATAAAAAATAAAAAAAAATAGTTTGGAACTTAATTACCTTTCATACTCTCACACGACCATGAACGTTTCGTGTAACTAGAGAAATTTCTGTAAGAAAAGTGTGAGTTTTCAGTCTTTTTTCGGTTGAAAACTTTAACTGTACATATCTCAGTGTGGATGAATTTTAAACCCAATAAGACCCTATTTGCCCGGAAGTACATGCAATTACCTTTCTAATGACCCCCCACACGAACCTGTACGGCTCGTGTAACTGGAGAAATTTTTGTAAGAAAAGTGCATGTTTTCGGTTTTTGATCAACTCACACTAGCCACACAAGCTTCGAAGAATTTTTTTGAAAGTGGTTTTGGCTTCTGGGCATATTTTAAAAAGCCCAATGGAAAATGCGTCTGATTTCAGGATTCTGTTTTTCAAAAGAATTCCTCAAAAGAAGTACTTTCAAAGGTATAAACTTGATTCTATCTACAGAAAAACGAGTCGTCTCTATATTTTTGGAACCATCAGCAAATATGCAATGCATACACCATCATACAAACATAAAAGTGGACAGTAAATGTTTGTTGGCATTCCTCATTTAAATTTAGCCGCTTGCGATAGATGAAGTGAATATAAAAGTTTCAGAAACTCCTCCGTGTAATGAACACTGTGGTGTCGTATTTTTTTTATAAAAAATTATTTATTAAAACAAGAAACCACAAACCAAAAAATGGACCATTGACGACGAATATTTTAATACACACAGTTTCCTGATAACAAACAGCGAATCGTCTCTTGTATATACGTACAATATGTAGTAGAAGTGTACATTCTGTGATGATTCTTTTGTCGATAAACATTGAAAAACTCATCACATTTACGAAATCGCAACTCTATTTAGCAGAATAATAATAAAAAAACAGTGACAACAAAGTTGCTTCCCGATATCATTGTTTACAAATAAAAATACGCAAAATGTGAATAATATACACGATCTTTTCTAATAATAAGTTTGTGTTGGAAAATTGTAAACAGAAATAGATGGAAATGTGGTTGTAGTTAAATATTTGAAATTGTTTTTTTAGCGCAAAAAAAAAACGAGAACGAGTTGGTCCTATTCATTTAGAATTATGAAACTGAATTATTTCCATGGAGATATGCCTGCTGTAGATAGAATTTATTTAAAGCCAATACGAAAATATAGATGAAAGAAAATACGTCGAACGTACCAGCTAACTATACTTAAGAATTCGATATTCTCTTTAAAAAAAACTATTGACCACAATAATCAACTCACCCTCTTGTTGCACCGTCTCGATCGTAAATTTGTGTTTCGAGAATATCAATGTGGCCATAAGCAGTCCGAACACGATAATCGTTTTTCCCGATATTATGTGACCGAGAACAGCCAGAGCGACTAGCACACTGCTGGTGTATATCCAGCATAATCTGGGTTGTCTTTGCTTAAATTCTAGATAGTCGTGATACAAATTTTCACCGCAATTTGTGATCGTTGGTGGGGTAATTAACTTAAAATTTGGACAGCGAGTTTTGTACAGCCAGAATGCCAGTAATATTGAAAACAACAATCCATATGGTCGTATTTGGAGCCTGCAAAAAAGAACACGTATAAAGTTACTTCTACCGAATTTGTAGGAGGGATATGAAAGGTGGTATACTGGGAAAGTTATCAGGGATATAAAGGTATACAAACAACAACAGCTAGAAATTGGTGTTTTCGTAAAAGGACTATAAAAAATCGTTAAAAATTCATAAGTCATTGCACTGAGTTCTTATCTCAATTCTAACAGTTAAATAACGGTCAGGGGTATTTGAGCAAGGTTATCTTGACCAAATATCACCTGTAGATACAAACAATTCTCACCAATAAATCTACCGTTATCTCAATTTTCTTTTATCACTAGGTCGTTACAATAAATTTATTTACTTAAACGTTTCCGCTCTTTTATAAAGTCATTATAAAAACTGAATTTATGACTGAAAATTAAATGATCTGTTTCAGCCATTGAATTAGTCTCTATCACTAACTACTAAAGTGTCAGAAAATATTGGACACGGAAATAGAATTGTGCACGGGCGATTTTACGCCACTAATTCCAATTTTTGTTTTATATGAATTTGTGAGTGAGCGTAGAAATATGCCTTTCAGGTTCTTACACCTTATGGACAAAGGGACGCAAGCATTAATGATATTATGTGGCACTAGATACACTCTCGGAATTTTGAAAACCGACACATGGAGGTGCGGGAATCGTGGTTTTACAGAAAATGAAAAGCAATATATAATTGAGATAAAAAATGTCTTGCAGGTTCACATATTTCGAAACATGGTTTCTATTCGAACGAAAACATAACACCACTGCACTCACGAAACATTTATTCAAAAATGATCACATCAACGTTGATTTTTTAATACAAATCCTAGAAGTTGAAATCATGTGTGCATTGACTTTTCATACACACGAAATTATTCTATGAGATCTTTTATTGTAAGTTGCCAACATTGCTTCGAAAAAGTGAAACAAAACAAAACAAATCAAAACAAAACAAAACAAAACAAATCAAAACAAATCAAAACAAAACATGTTTCGGCCACTTGGCAACAAATTACAAGATCTGTTTTAAGGATTAATATTTGGATTTCGTTAATTATTCTTTTATGGTAGCTTAATTATGATTGGACTTAGAGGTAAACAAAGTGAAACATAAAAATATTGTAAGTATTAGGTCGTGAAACAGCACAAATTAAATTTGTTTTCCGTAGATTTCCTACGGAAAAACAATTTGTTTTTAGCTGTTTCGAAGCAATTTAAATTAAAAAATTTAAAATTTTACTTTGTTTACCTCTAAGTTCAATCTCAATGATGCTACCTGGAAAGAGTGATAATCGAAATCCATGTATTAATCTTTAAAACAGATCTTGTAATTTGTTGCCAAGTGGCCGAAACATGATTTGTTTTGTTTTGTTTTGATTTGTTTCGTTTTGATTTGTTTTGTTTTATTTTGATTTGTTTCGTTTTGTTTCATTTTTTGAAACAAGCATGGTTTACAAAAAAGTCATAGAACAATTCCATGTAATGTTTGCACAGTGTACTCTTGCGAACTTAAATGAAAATAAATCAATGTGATTATTTTTGAATGAATAATTGGTATGGTAAGTGCAATATAGTGTACGTTTTTGATTCAAATAGAAATTCTTCTTCGAAAAGATTAATCGAATTGCGAAGACTTTTTTATCTCATATTATTTTGTTACACAGAAATGCGTTTCATTTCGCTATCAAACCATGATTACCGCACCTCCCATTTTCTGTTTTGTGGTTTATTGGTTTTTTGTGAATTTTGCATGTATTTTCATATGGAGAAATCAGAAACTCAAGTAAAACACATGAACAGAAAATGTGTCGGTTTTCAAAATTCCGTGCTTGTACTTCAATTTTTGCGGCGCGCAACAGAGTAATGAAAAATGTTGGCTGAGCAACTAAATCTAGATTGTGTTTGTGCAATACAAGTTCTGGATTAAAAACGTTTCATCTCTACAAAACTTCTCCCCAAAATAGTCAAAGCAATGTGTAAGATTCAGAAAAGAATTAAATTTAAAGATTATAAATTCGCTCAGGAGACAAGCGAACGTTTTTCTTGTTTGAAATTGTGCACACAAAGCTTTTTTGTTTGAAAACTCGTTTCTTTTGGACTAGGAAATATAATCAACATCGAAGTTACCTCGAAACAGATGGATTTACATTTTTAGTTGCTCAATGCTTTCTGGTCTTTTAATACATTGGAAAATGTCAAATTAAGTTAAAATATTCTCATACCAATCAGGCTGTGGAAATATTCATACAAATTAACTGATGTTTAAAGAATTGTTGAAAGCAATTCGATAATTGCTATTGCTAATGCACTACAATAATGGATTATGTATCTATCGGAGAAATGATAGAAAATTGATACGAAACTAACACCCGAGCAAGGCTTTTTATTCGAAATTTCAATTCCTAAAAATTCTTAAATTTCTAAAATTTATTAAATTTGAAAATTTCATGAATTTTAAGAATCTTTAAGAATTAAATCTCAAAAAAATACAATTATTAAACGTAAAGCTTGTGCAGAATCAGCAACAGCTGAACATCTCTAGCTGGTCGACAAAGACAATACCTTTGTATCGAAAACAATTCAAAGGCAAGCTACATACAGTACATACATACGTTAAGGTCATCTATATGCGCACATAACACGTATGACTGCAGTAATGTAGTAAACTCGTTGTTACGAATGTGTTTTGATTGTATACGTATTGAACAAGTAGGTGTGTTTGTTGATCAGCTGTACTGGTGAAGTTCAGCTGTTGATTTTGCACAAGCTTTACGTTTAATTATTGTAAATTATTAAAAATTGGTAAAATTCATGAAAGTTCTTAAAAGTTCTTAAAAGTTCCCAAAAATCTTAATTCTTAAAATTCTAGAAAATTCCTTCTTCAACTCCTTAAGAATTTCAGAATAATAAGTCCTGTACCCGAGAACTTGAGCGAACTTGTGCATTATGAAATAATGTCGTATTTCAGTGAACAGCATACAACAGTGATACAAATTTTCTAAAATGACCGGTGTCGTCAACATTTCTCTCAGAAAAAATGAACTTTATTATCAAGAAGTTCACAAACTACAAGAGGATTCACTGACAAAAAAGTTTCGAAAAACTCACCTGTAGCAGGTAATTTTGTCTCCAGGTAATCTACATTATCTGCCGCAGCTGTATATTTTGTATGGGGCGCTACAGCTGTGGCAGCTATTGTAAATTGCCTGGAGACAAAGCTACCTGCAACAGCTGAGTTTTTCGAAACTTTTTGTCAGTGTGCCGTTTCTATGAAACGGGAATCGTAGCGCCACCTGTCATTTTAGATGCAATATTTAAATAGAAATATTCTTTACGGTCATATATCCTCTAATGTATGTTCATTTGCTATATGTCTCCACGGAAACACTCCGTTGAGTCAAACTTTTTTAGTCTCAGTGAGTGGTAATATTTGCCCTTTGCTGGAGCATCCATCAACTTTTAAAATATCATAAGAATACAGACAGGTTACAGTTACCTTTTTTTCAGAAAATTGAAATTGAACGACGTAAGCAATAACTTAAATAGAAAAAGTTTGTTTCCAATTTCAGCACAACAAAATAATTACCAGACATTTTGGTTCGTTAAAGTTCAAACTTAATGTTCGAAAATAGTCAAAGACATTATTAGAACCGATGTTCAAAACTTAATTTCGAATAAACATTGTGACAAAATAGGTATCATCACCAAATAGAGAATCTCGAAAGAAAATATTTCTTTTTTGTGTAATACGGGTGTTGAATGAAGAAGTCTGTGCACACTTGAGTGTTAAGAATAGAAATCAGAACATATAAATAACAGCAAAACATAGCAGAGATAGAACGTATCAAACAAATCAATCGAATGGGCGAGATGGGATAGCATTCACCAATTTAACGTTTATAATACGCACGCATATTTATAGAACATAAAATAAAATTGCTGAACGAAATGTGAAATTAGTTGAAGATGCCTCAATCAATTGAAACATTTTATTGATTTGCATTTGGGAAAGTGTTATTGTTTAAGTTTATTGTTCAGAGTTATGACAACACTTCAAAGACATGTTTTTTGCTTACTTAATTGCCGAAACATGCATTCATAATTATTGAGTAATTTATGGTAACGAGAACAGCATCGACACATTTTTCATATTTTGCTGCTCAAAATGAAATAAGAGTACGGCTCGGCTGGTAATGACAACAAAGCTTCCATCAATCTGCATATTAAGTTGAGGTACACAGAGCGAGTCGTATTAGGACACTTTAACTTATTCACGATGATAGCTTTGGCACTGTGTTAAACTGTGAACAGGACCAATAAAATGAGACAACTTTGCACGTAATTGTTCGAAAAGTGTGTTTTTGTGACAGTTTTTGTCAGTCATAACAATCGAATGTGCCCGCGGGGAGATTCACGAAAATTGTGAAAATTGGCGAAAAGTCTCAGCTTTGCCTCCGAAGTATCTAATATCAGCGGAACTGCAGAACCTATTACCTATTTCAGAAATTCATTCAATGTAAAGGTACTCGTTGTTTTAAGTCGTCAATAAGCAATGAATTCATTTCAGAATCGCTTTGACTGTTTTCATCCATGCCTATGTACAAGCAAAACAGGCTTAAATGGTTAGCGTAAACATTATGACATATAGATAAAAATAGCTTGTATAATATTAAAGATTTATTACATGTCCCCCTGCAAATGAGAAACGAGGACGGTCACTAAAAACAAAAGTGTATCCAAGAAACTCATAGATGCTTAGCCGTTATTTAAAACGTAAATGGCAAAAAAAACCTGTTCTAGACTCTGTGTCTCAGCGCATCTTCCGCATATGTCAGACCGTTTTATTGAGGAAATAAATTATTCAGAAGAATTTGTAATTCAAAATTCTTATCCAGAAGCTTGCTTGAATAATATAGTTTCGAAGCAAACAGTGAACCAATTACAGTTCAAATATTATTAAGATCCACTCGCTTGATGCTAATAACAATACTATCCATATTGTAGAAAACGAGCGGTGTTAGATTCAAGAGACGAAAAGAATCTGAAAAATGCAATTGATGAACAATGCTCAGACATTTTTAGATAGAAACTATAGAAAGCACAGCATTTTCTGTGGAGAATGGAGACTACCATAAGATCGAATAGAAATTTATTATCGAAATGCAATAATCAAAATGTTAAAGGTAAAGGTCAGTTAATTGCAATCAGCACAGATGCATGTGGAATTTTAGCCGAAGAATAGTTACTTGCCAGAGTTCTTTGGCGTTGGAAAAAAAATATTTGGAAAAATGGGCCACATGTATCCTTGCACTAATGCACTATAAACCCTTGTATTCCAATTTGCTTAGAAAATGGAATTGATAAATATCATTTTCCGTTAAAAATTGGTGGTAGAGCTAAAGTTTAATAGCAAATACCATACCCAAACAAACCGAATTAACTTTTTCGACATTCATTTACCGACTGAATTAGTTAGAGTAATTAAAACAACTTATTGTAAAAGAACAATAGCCTCGACAATATAGGTTTCAAATTCAAATCAGTCTAGCACCGGAGACAACGCAGCAAAAAATAAAATCCAAATTAAAAAAGATGTTTGTCGTGACCCAAGGGTGTTGTTTTAAGGATCGTTGTATCGCTGACAGCTGACAATTTTTTTCATAAAGAAAAAGAGTTTCGCTGAGACACATTTTCTTTGTGGAAAAATGAATTTTTCTGAGGTTCTTCAATGTAACTACTTTTCCGCAACACCATGCCTCAGTCATTTTTCGAGCCATTTTTGGAATCTTTGTTTCGTTTCCATAATTCCATACACATACACTGTTCAAGCTCGCATGTTTTTAATTTGAAAGTGTCTCCACCTTCAAGGTGTTTGTAACCAGTTAAACTGACTAGTAAAACACAAGAGAACCGCGTATATCTAATTAATTAGAAAAATGAGTACAAAAAAGACACGATTATTCACTATTGTGTTTTCCAATTACTTAATTTGAAACGAGAAAATATGTTGCAACAGTTCTTTAACTTGTTAATCAGTTTTTTTTTACAATACCACAACTATGCATAAGCATTAAAAACATCATTAAATTCTCATTATAAAACCGACATGTAAATAAATAACTTAAAAGTAAAATTGTGAGGCGTCCACCCCTCACGTGATTCCCGATGTTTATTTACTAGAGAGACGTAAAAAAAAAGCATCATCACAGTTCCTTTTCGTACAAAGGAAACCGTTTTTTTTTTAAATGAAAATAACTTTATCCAATTAATTCATGCCAACAAAAATGTTATTATACACGTATATATACGTTCGTATCGTACGTTGGTCTTGTCCCGACAACGACGTTTTCATTTTATATCAATAGCAAAAAAAATGTTTATGAATGAAAAAAGAAAAATATAAACAAATTTCGATTTTCATTTTCATATACCTCACAAACGTATATATAAGTAAGTATAGCAGAGCGAATTGTATATAAACATTTCGATTCAATATACGAAAAAAAAAATATTTAGATTTGCATGAATGATTTACTTTATGCATATTGAATTGGCGGCGTGGCGATGAGTTCAGTTGTAAATTGAAAGTGTTTCTCTTAATAGTATCATTCAAATTACGACGATGTGTCTATATTTGTGTGTGACAGTACATTTTTAAAATTAGAACTTTCTTGTTGATGTAGGTTAATATTGAGTCCTACAACACTGATTGAATCATAATCCATTTGGATGAATGGTATAACGAAACGAAAATATTTTTTTTATTTTAAATTCAGCTTTTGTAAATAATTTATAATAAAATGACGACAGTTGTTATGGTCGACGGAAATAGTAAATTAATCAATTGGCTGTGTACTTTCGAACAATATGACAGATTATGCCAAATTGTGCAGTTAGTTCTAGAAAAGTTCACCGAATTTTTCCTCTGAAACGTGGAAACTACAAACTTTCAAGTACTGTCTCGATGAAAAGTTTTTTTTTTAAATACCATTGACGCTAAAAAGAAGTCGCAATTAGTTCAGTTCAAAGTTATGTACTTTATGTTGAGACACACGCAACGGCTGGTCACAATTCTTTTACGTTATACGGCGAATAAAATCTACAAATCGTGACATATAAAGGCTCGTGGGGTATGCCTGAATAGGTGATCTCATAGAGAATCTAGAACATGTAAGCTTTTTGATATCGCTTTAGAAATACTCAGATGATTGCTTCTTTTAAAAAAGGGAAAAACACATTTAAAAAAAAATATCTTCCATAAAGAGGGATTCTTTTAAAAAACAGCCTACCGAAATCGGACGCATTTTCCAGTGAACTTTCTTACATATACCTAGAAAGAACTTCGACCCTAGAAGCCAAATCCACTTTCAAAAAAATTCTTCGAAGCTTGTGTGGCTGGTGAAAGGTGATCAAAACCCGAAAACTTGCATTTTTCATACAAAATTTTCTCCAGTTACACAAGCCGTACAAGGGTCGTGTGGGGTGTCATTAGAAAGATAATCACAAGTACTATTGAGCCAAATAGGGTCTTACTGGGTTTTAAATTTATCTATACTGAAATATGTGCAGCTAAAGTTTTCAACCGAAGACTTACAATGTTCTTACAAAAATTTCTCGAGATACACAAAACGTACACGGTCGTGTGGGGTATCATTTGAAAGGTAATTTTATGTGCTTTGCCTATTCGGCTCAATAGTACATGTGAATACCTTTCTAATGAAACCCCACACAACCCCGTACGGCTCGTGTAACTGGAGATATTTTTGTAAGAAAAGTGCATGTTTTCGGTTTTTGACCACCTCACACTAGCCACACAAGTTTCGAAGAATTTTTTTGAAAGTGGTTTTTGCTTCTAGGGTCGAAGTCCTTTCTAGGTACATAAAAAAAGTCCACTGGAAAATGCGTCCGATTTCGGTAGGCTGGTTTTCAAAAGAATACCTCAAAAGATTATCTGTAACATCCTGAATGCAACCAGGAGTTTAAAGACAAAATACAAAATTCGACCCACCCTGTTATACAGGTACATTTGACATGGACTGTTCGAAACATTTACCGGGATTATAGGTCATGGCAGTGTTTCGTTTTATTTGCTAACGAAAACGAGTCTTTCGAACACATGTCGTGAGTGTCATAAAAACTACGTACATTATACCTGACCGGTGACCGATGGTGCAAACAGAATTGGTCTCACAAAATTGATTTTCAGATTTTAGTTTGGTCAGCCCTTCCTAAAACGAATTTATCAATTAAAATGCAAGCCAATTGATTTTCAATCATACTAAAAATGCCCGAAGTAGAAAACGTGATGATATGTGCTTGTTCGAATGTATACGAATTTTAGTAGACGAAACAGTTCTTGATTCCTTTTCAATTAAATGATTGTTTTGATGAAAAAGCAAAACATAATCAAGAATGTTGTTTGTTTGGCTGATGCTCAACCGGGAATGCGAAAAATTGTTTCTGTTTTTTCTCACTCTCTCTCTCCTCTCTCGATAAAATCACAATTTTCCTTGACCCAATTCGCAAAAAATTATCAAACAATGATAAATCGAACAACGACCTATAAAACCATCTTAAAAGGTATTGCGTTGGGATATTTCAACAGATACCTTATCGATGGAATATTTGAAAAAAAAAATGTGACCATGAGAAACACAAAAAACGACATCATCTTTAACTTTTAGATGAGTAAATGTATAAATTAGTCATCCGATTTTATTTTTAAGTAAAATATTTGGAAACAATGTCAGGTAGAACAAGTCGTTCCTTTTCCTTCCTGTCTTTTCTCTACTGCTAAGCAAAACATTGAATTGATGTTTCATTATACCCTAAAAATAACACCCTGTTTAGGGGAGTTCACGAAAATACCTATAATGACCAGATCCACAAAGGCTCAATCAACTTTTTGTTTGTGTATGTGCCAAGCTTGCAAAAATCTCGTCAAGATTTCCTTGAAATAATTTTTTTTTGCCTTTTCACGTGTTATCAGTATGTATAATTGAATAGAAAAGGTGTTCTGATTCATTGTATATATTGAGCTACCTTGGAACAGATAATAAATTGATGTTTTCGATAACTGGTAATAATTTTGAACGTAAATAAAAATCGGCACAATAACAGGAAAAATATGCCTAAATATCTGTATACACAAACTGTAAGTAGCTACAAGAGTCAATTAGTAATGCGCAAATTCTTGTTCGTTTTCTTGTAAACAGAAAAAAAATTGTCTTAAACGAATGTGTAGCACATGCAGTTTATTTATTTCTTTTAATTGCGACAGAGAGAAAATCCAAAAAAGATTTTGGTGTTCGCATCGTATTTTCTCACAATGAAAAATTGTGAAAAAAATACAAAGTTAAAAACATGAAAATGATGAAAGTGTTTTCCTTTATTTAAGATATTTTTTCTGTAAAAAAAAATTAAATGCGAAGAACAAGTGACTGGTATGGCGCACTAATTTCATTCCGATTTTATTTTTGATTTATGTTAAAATTTTGTCTGAGTCTTTTTTTCTTTCATTTTGAACAAAAGAACCACATTAAAACAACCATCATCTTCAATTCTATTTGTATTGTAAGTATTCTGATCTGAGTAATTTTCGTTGCACCTACTACACACCACATGCGTTGCACTTAAAACGAAAAATGCAGTTCTTATGAAACATTTTCGGAAAGTAAATTATACGAATTAGAGGCAGGTAAATTTTCTAACATTTTATGAACACGGTAATTCCTTTTGCCAGTGTATAAAAGGTGTAAAATGCTAGCAGGTTCAGGACATTTTATTATATTTGAAAACCAACCGAAAAAAAAATTCGAAACCGGTTCCAGAATATTTTTACGATATTTTATCTAATTCAGACATTTGGACATATACAATTTTTGTTTTCATGAACCAGCTGGAGAAACTTTCAATCCAGTCGATACCAGTAAAACATATGGTATACCCATACAAATACACGTGTAAAAACGAACACATGCATTGAATGGAATGACCTCGGCCAAAATCGTCAAACAAGACACTTTTTTATAAGTTCAATCAAAACAAAGGAAATTTTGGTGAAAATGGAAAAAAAATGATTTCAATCAAACTTACGATAGAATAAGCACCGCTCCGACTGAAAAGGCTCCCACAAGCAACAAAGACTTTTGTTGCTGCCACATTATTACAGTACGCTCGTGTATTTCCCTGGTGTATTTATTTCAGGTAAAGTGGAGAGTGTAAAAACGCTTCACGGTCAAAATAATGCGAATAAAAACACAAACTGAGCGAGATCTAGTTTTTTTTTCTGTTCGGTATACCGACTTGTGTGTATTCCGTTTATTTATTTGATAAAATTGTTGTTTCCCTTTTTCACTGATCGATTTTCACACACTGCATTTGCACATTAAGTATTTTTGTTTTGCAATATTTAATATGATGATTACCTTTGACGACGCACTACTAAAATAAAATTTTGCATCAAGGAACGATTTTGACTAGTAGACGAAAAAAAAAAGTTCTACAAACACATGCGCACGAAACATATGTCATGAACGAAAATATTATATATTTTTGTGTGTTTTGTAGTACTAGAAGAATATAACCGATTCAGTAGCAGATTACAAAAAACAGATAGATTTCTTTCTGCAAAAAAAATGCCGCGCAAAATTTGGTTCATTCGTAATTTGTTTAATTAGAGGTGTAAGTAATAGCTAAGACTTACCCCATGAATCAATCAATCAATAAAATGGATCTTATTACAACAAATTTTCGGTTTTGCAAGATAAATACAATGTCGCGTCAAGGCCTAAAACATGCTGTGCGAAAAAAAAGAAAATGTCGTTGAATGTAGGAATCGTATCCTTATTTTGCCCGATTTACCGTGCCAAAATGTATCGAAATGCTGGCCATTTTCATTTCGGGAACCTCTGTCGAGGACATATTTACCATTTACGTGTTCTATATTTTGTAGGCGCTTGCGGAACGGTGTGAAACAGTGCCCATACTCGAGAAAATTCGTGAAAATATTTTCGCGAATTAGTCACTGCACTGATGTGAAACTTTGGTGAAACCAATTGAAACATGAAGTTTTCCCTAAATTTCATCAGAATTTCAACAATTTTGAGCAGTTCGTTAGGCTGTTTTCGTAAATTGTTGACGTTTCACATTTTACCTTGGGCCGAAATTGTTTGTCTAAATTTTATACTGAAAACATACGAAGCATTGAGAATCTGTCTCGATCAAATTATCCATTGTTTTAATGTCACATTTGGTGCTCAACGAAATTAAAACAATGAAACATTTCAATAAATCTACGAAAAGTTCACGAAATTAAAATCGATGAAAATTAGCGAATTTTAGAGAAATGGCACCCGAAGACCATACGCTCGGCTACAGTTTCCACGTATTTTTGAAGATTGCTAGATGATATTTTCATCAAGATACTTTAGAATCTTTCCAAGCATTTTTATGAATGTTGCCAATCAAGTCATTCTTTCTGATCTCTTCTGATCCTTTCCTTATGATATAGAAAACCAATGTAATCGACCAATGGTACAAAACTTTATTTTACCTGGAAGCCAGACTAACTCCAGGGGTGGCGTTATCTAACATGCAGAACCACCAAAACAAACAAACAAACAGATCATAATTACTCTTCCCTTTCCCATGGATCGCGTGAAGCGAAAGTGGAGATAAAATGCTGTTTCGACCTCCGGAACCAGTGGCGGTCAGAGGTTAGCGTGGTCTAACCATCTGTAATCGTTGTAATCGACCAATGGTACAAAACTTTATTTTACCTTTGTAATCATTCAGGCACCTGTTTGACTTCCGGCCTTTTAAATTACAGCTATTCTTCCCAGGAACTTGGACCAGGTTTCAAGGTCAGGTGGTTCTATCGCTCTTTCATCCCTTCTTCAAGTAGATTCAATGGTAATAATAATCAAATTGTAAACACTCAAACCACCCAAAACAGTTCTGATAAATTCGCTCTATTATCGTCGACAATAACTTAGCTTCCGATCAAGCTATAAACTTTGCAATGAACAAAATAATAGGAACGTCCAATTCGAGGACGTCATCTCTCTTCCACACTTTCATCACTTCGATCTAATGGCTTAGCTCCCTTTCTAGATGGCAAAACCTCAATCAGCGCATCCTGCCACGATTGGCCTTGTGAAACTTTGAGAAGAATGTCGAACACTGAAACCGAAAACGAGTTAAAATATTTCCCAGATGGGGACAAAGACAATGTACACTTTACCATGAACGATCGTCAGCACGGTTCTAGTCTTAATGGAAATGTGTTCGCTTAACGGCAATCGAGCTGTGCGAAGGCCTCGCTCTTCTGCCCGTCTCAACGATATACCCTTATGGTGATTGTGATCGACTAGTCCACCAATAATATACACGGCGTTGCTATCTAATTCGGTGAGGACATTATCGGAATCGCTGGTCAGGTAAACAATTTGCTCCGTTTTGAATACATTTAGATACGAATCCTCGGTGATCTTAATATCCCAATTCGTGTATCCATCGTTGCGTTGCAGAGCCTGTTGGAACATAAGAATCAAAAATGGTTTTTAGACTTGCGAGCAAAAATGGTTTAGTTACTGACATTGAATATACGGCCCCCAGTTTTTAGGCCCGTGTAATGCAAATGGAGTGGCATCGCAGACTTTCGATTGATCGTGTACACCCAAAGTAACTGTTTGGCACACTTACAAATGTCTTTGTCAATCATTAGATCATCAAAATCCAAGTCCACTGCCACCGTAAAGGGATTTTTGCTGTCGTCCATTCGATTCTTTTTCAATGCCTTTCGACTAGGTCCAATGCGTGTCGGCAGACCATTAGCTATCGCATCTAAACGTTTTTGTTTGTACTTTTCGCGCTCCTTCAATCGTTTCACTTTCTTTTTCTCCTCCCAATCGGCCAGTTTTAAAAGCTTTTTTCGTTGTCGTTTCGATAGACCGTTCTGTAAAAATGCAAATCGATTGCCAATGTTGATAGCAAAAAATACTAGTAGTCTCAATTACTTACAGCCGGTGCAGCCTCACTGACTGCATTCTCAATGGGATCAGCAGTAATTTCGGGCTTTTCTGCCCCCACGTCCACAATCTCAATTGAATCATCAGAAACTTTCGGTTTTTCGGTTGCCGGTAAATTGTCTCTTTCAACAGAACCATACATCATCATCGGACTGTGCAATGATAAATGTTGAGCAAATGGTAACGGTCATCAACCTTTCGTACGATTTATCATCGGTTTTTAACAAAATTGGGAAATTATTGAAATCGACCACCGTGTGCGTGGTTTATAATATTGTAAACAACAAGTATGTGACGTTTCATTTGTCATATGCTTTGTCTATAGAAGAGCCGATACCTCCAATAAACATTTTTACCGTTTGTTCATTGTTCCACGCACGCGTCGGCTAATGATGACAAACAGTGGTGCCAATTTCTTTCTACAGACTGCACAGACTACATGTTACCTATGTAAACGTTGTAGCCTCATACTTTACCTCGCCAATTGGACCAATTTTACATTTATCTCGGATTTTCGTCCCTTTTCATGCAAATTGGTATACGAATACCTGCTTATGACGGTTCATTTGAGGCAATTTTACGAGCTGTACCTAAACGTAGCGCTCAAACAGGTACATAAATAACTATTACATGGTAAAGTGTGGTAAAGTGCACTTTACGTCACTGTTTGTGACTGTTTGCTCAGCTACAACAAGTAATTGCTTGAAAATTATTGCATTGGCTTATGTATCTACTTCACTCTCCTTCACATCATGCCGCAACCCTCACCCTTTCCAAAATATCAAATTTACATGTTCCACATCACGTAAAATACTGCACGGGCGTATTTCAAAATTTTCATTTTGCGGAGTGTGATTACAACCTGGCCGCTCGTCAAAATAGAAATTTGAAGTACGCGTAATACGTAATGTACAATTACCCAAAGTATATAAACACTGAAGGTACCACACACCCTCTGGGAATAGGGAATAGGGATCCCAACTTTCGGGTGAATAAAAGATTTGTTGCATCTGTTATGTTTGATGTAATAATGTTGTCAGAACTGCGTTGCTCAGTATAGAGTGTTTAAGTGAGAGAGATGGCGAAACGATAACCTATTGTTCCATCTCGGGGTCTGCTGTCAGATTCTTTTGTATTATCGATGACAGCAGACCCCGAGTTGATTTTCCATCTCGCTCTACTCAAACACCGTATACAATTTTCTGTGTTGTGTTAGTTGAGTATTGAGATGCAACATAACAAAGTCAATTTTACTCGTGTCCAACGTCATGAAAATTATATTCACCCTAAAGTAGGAATCCGCGTGTTCTTGCGGATCTGCGGTACCTTCAGTGTTTATCTACTTTGCTATTACCGATGGAATTACGGGTCTAGTCCACCGTAAAAAAGAATTTTTGAAACTTTTCGAGACTCTTACGGAAATATAGAAAGTTCCAAAGTAATTTTTTTTTTTTTTCTCATAAAATTTTATTTATTTATATTGATGCGACAAAAAAGACTGCTCACAATAGTGGCGCAGCCAGTAAAAAATCGATCTTTTCATATAAAAAAAAAATTACAATAAATAAAAATCATCAATTTTCTTCTTCCCTAATGTTCCCAAAATGCAAGCGGCATTTCCACGTTGTATCGCGATTGATAATCTTTGTAAAAGATAATCTTTCGATTTAGCTTCACCAGTTGCTTTTTTCATTAAAGAACCCAATTTGTCTATGAATTTCTTTGTTTCTGGGCCCATACAACCTAGCGTCTCGAAAGCGAGTGGTGTTAGTAAATAATTTTGTTTTAGAGAAATATAATGGTTATGCTTATGTCTCTCAGCTTTGTCTGCTATTGTGCGAGCTTTCTTTGAAAGTAATTGTTTCAACATCACGGTCATCGCATCCATGAAATTACCGCTCTGGTGCGTCAGCTTGTTCAAATGACTGGCAACACTGTGCTCTAATTCTCAAGATGTCGAGTGTTAACTTTATACTTAAATTTATATTTTGAATCAAAAATACAGTCAAACGTCAGCAGGTTGCTTCACAGCAAGTGAATTTGTTTCATGAATGAAGTTTTTCCGAATATCATTGTAAAGATATGGTTATTGGTGCATTCGTTCGGGCGGAATAGTGTTACTTTACCTTGAACCTCATCGATTCATATGTCTTTTGTGTTGGTCTGTTTATGCCCCAATTAAAATCGAGACCTTGCAGATCAAAAGAATCGCTCGTCCGTGTAAAATAGTATGGACCATTCAACATCTGGCGCTGATAGTTTGTCAGATGAACGGCTGAGCTATTGTCAAATTAAAATTGAAGACGATCAACAAGTTCAATCCGCAAATAATTATGACAATACCGAGTATCACACACAACAACAAATTAAAATGGAAGACAAGTCCAATCAAAACGTTAACATAAACTCAACCAACAACAATATGAGCATTGAATTATGCTTAGTGTGTAGCGATAGGGCGTCTGGACGTCACTATGGCGCTATTAGTTGCGAAGGATGCAAAGGTTTTTTTAAGCGATCAATTCGTAAACAGTTGGCCTATCAGGTTGGTTTAATTGTGTAGATGATGTGCATAATATGATACCGTTAGATCTCAACTGTTTCACTCCATTGCAGTGCCGCGGTACTATGAATTGTGAAATAACAAAGCATCACAGGAATCGTTGTCAGTATTGTCGTTTGCAAAAGTGTCTGGCTTGTGGCATGAGAAGTGATTGTACTTAAAGCCTTTAAATGGGTGCATGAATGATTAAAGTTGTACAATTTTACGCATTTTTCAGCTGTACAACATGAGCGAAAACCAATGCTCGACAAAAAGGAGATACCGGCTGCCGGCACGGCTGCGAACGTTTCCACATCGAATGTAGCGGGTAACTCATTGAACAGTGGTGGTTCGGCTCAATCGGGCGCGTACTCGCAAAATCGGGCTGGGCAAAAGCCTGGCTTTTGGAGAGGTGACTTTGCTAGTAACCAAAACGACAACTCGAACATTTCCAATATGTTTCCGGTGAATTTTTCTTTTGCCGAATTGACTAGCACGTTGGCGCAACGGGGAAGTGAGTACAGAGAAGATCATTTTCTTTAAATATTTGCCATGTCAATGTGTGTGAACTATCTGTATCCGAAACTACCTCAGACATTGTCCAAAGTTCTCCTTGAAAATAATTTGCAGTCGGCAAACTTTTCTTTCCAACAATTTCGTCTAAAACAATTTCGTTCCACTTGCAGTTCTAGCTCCAATCTACCCATCTGACCAACTAACGGTAACGGCTATTCCCAACGACGATGAAAATTCACTGGACCATGCACCGATCAATTCACCAGCCACAAATACACTGAACAATTTAACCACTGAAGCATCCAATGTTCTACAGTCAACGATCGATAAAAATATTATAAATCAAGCTCTGGATCTGATATCGAAAATTCAAAATGAAACTCATAACAACAACCAAACGCCGAACTACAACAATAATTTCAAAGACGAAATCGACGACGATGATTTCAACGATCTCAATTTGGACGATCCGCTGTTGAATGATCAAGACATTTCGTTCAATCTACATCCGCCAACATTAGTGCCAGCGTACTTGAACGTGCACTATGTTTGCGAAAGCGGCAGTCGACTTCTATTTCTATCGATTTATTGGGCCAAGCAAATTCAAGCATTTAAAGTGTTGAGGTGAGACTAATACCTTTCGTTGCGGTGAAAATTCTCATGTGATTTTGTTGATCATTAAACGGATTTCGTTTTTCCCAAAATTTTCTTTAGTGAGGAAACTCAAGTTACGTTACTGCGAAACGCATGGGTGGAAATATTTGCCCTGGGACTGGCCCAATGTTCGCAGACATTATCGATACCCACCATAATATCGTCATTGGTCAATTACGTGAAAACCGTGATATCACAGGAGAAAGTACCGCCCAGTGGTGTCAAGAAAATTGTCGAACATGTTTGGAAATTGCAGGAATTTGTGTCTGAGATGAGTCGCTTGGAGCCGGACGACTGTGAATACGCCTATTTGAAGTTAATTTCATTATTCAATCCAGGTCAGCGCAATGTTTCCTTTTTTTTGTTTTTATAAACCAAAAAACAACTCGCAACAAAACTCATTTTCCCTCTTTTACAGACAATGTAGGAGTTCAGCCAAATCAACGTCCAAAAATCGAAAAAGTCCAAGAGCTGGCTGTCCATTTTTTGAAAAATGCGACAAATCAAAGTTCGTCACATCATGACAGCCGAGTGTCTAGGCTATTACTGAAAATCTCCATGCTGCGTACATTAGATCCGGTGGTCATTGAAGATTTATTTTTTACGAATTTGTTGATCGGGCAGGTGCAAATTGAGAATGTGATTCCGTACATACTTAAACTGGGTGGAGCTGGAGTAAGTAATTCATGAAATAAGTTAATAAAAGACAGTTAGCGTCCGTATTTTCCTTTGTAAAAGGTATAACTAAGAAGTGAATGGAGACAGACTCGGTTTTTGGTTACGTAGATCAAAGAGTCAGTCAATTTATTCGAATTTAACCACAACAACTTTCCGGAAAATGAAAATTGTTTCTCTTGTTACTGTATGCACGTCAGTTCTAGAAAGCTGACTTTTGTTAAATTTTCTCATACATGAAGCAATGTACGTATTGTTTTCTGCAGTTTTCTATAATTGATCACTGCGCTTAGAATATTGTTATTGTATTAAGAATGTCATCAAGTTCACCCAAGGAATATTTTTGGAAAAACATTTTTCTTGAATTTTCCAACATTTTTCGAGAATTTCCAATGTTTTTCTTGATTTTCCTAAAATATAAAAGTGCAGGAAAATACGGAAAACTTAGAAAAATATGGGAAAAATGTTTTCCCAAAAATAGTTCCGGCGTTGTCCTGAACCTGATCTTCACCTGAATGTGAATTTAAGATTTCAGCTTGAATCCGACCTAATTCAAATCAATTTTTCTCAAATCCGGTTCTGGCTAAACTGACCTGTTCTGAGTTCTAATTGTACAAACGTCAACGACGAATTAGTATTATAATTTGCGAGAGCTATCGAATTGGTAAAGATCATTTTTCTTGCATTTGTCCACGGTTTTCTACTTCTAAAAGATTTTTACCGGTAATGGAACGATTCTAATTCCATTGTAGAAATTTCGAACTTATATCCACGGATTTCGTCATTCTAATATTTACGAGCCATTTCCCTATCCCAGTGACATGACTTACCCGCAACGGTTTAAATCTTTGCTCAACATTTAACTATGAATTTTCGGTCAAATTAGCGAATTAATAAATTTGTTAGGAACGTTTCCAACAAAAAGAATTGTTGGGCTCACCATCTAAAATCTTCTTTTTGTAGACTCATTCGATTCTTAATCATTAAGAACATGCTAAAAACTAATTTAGGGTTTATTGTAAAGCGAAAGAAAACATTTTTGGGGGGTAGCCCAAAGATATTTTGGTTGTTAAACGTTCCCACTCGGAGTGACTCCAAACGATCTGGTAACGATCCCTAAACGGTCTGTTCCAAACGGCGTTGCGTACAGTATATTTATGCAGACAAAAACCAATGAGATTTATTTCATTTTTTGGTCATTTTTTAATTTTTGAAATGAAAAATTGTGTAGATAACACAAACGAAAAAATTATAGCCTTCGGCACGGGCTACAAACTTTGCATACGATTCAAAACTTTTGATCCAAATTTACTATTGAAAATTCTATCGAATTTCTCCCAGCCACTTACACGATTGACTTTATTTCAATTGGTAAGTGCCTACAATTGCTGGTGCTCAATGAGCATAATAATGTGGAACGACGAGAAATAAAACAATGTTAATAATTATATCGAATTATCACTAGTATTATATTAAGTATTAGTACATTGTACTTACAATTATTATATATTTGCAATTGGAGATTAAATCATATTTTCTCCGATATATATTTTGATAGATAGATAGATTTATTTATGTGTTGTTTTTAACTAAAGCAAAAAGAATAAATATTTTCAGAAGAAAAAGAGGAAACGAAATTTCACTGAGTTTTTATTGGATGTGAAAGCTACGCGGCAATATTGGTGTCGACCTCACAAAAGTTACAGTCAGAGGCAGTGAATTTTCAGCATGAATTTGCTTCAACTGCTTTTCAGCTGATTGTATGTGTGGATCAAAAATATTTAAACTTGTTTATACGGTTGATGCTGCTACACGAACGAGCGTGTTAGTTGTGAAATCGTATAAAGACGTTTAACAGTTTTGATTGTTTGTGTGGATCAGCTGAAGCAAAGTCATGCTGAAATTTCACTGCCTTTGACTGTTGTGGAAAAATGTCAGTAGAAAGCTTTTAGTAAAAGCAGATCATCTGAATGATGAGACTAGTTTTTCCATTTCTCTAGTTTCTAATCAAATGTGAGTTCTTGAGTAAAAGGAAAACTTTTATTTGTTTGGTTCGAGATACCAGAAAGAGTCAGAAAAGTGCTATAGCAGAAGACTGGTCAAAGTTGGTTTTTTTACATATATCTGCGACATTGTGTCACCAACAGCGCTAAACCTTTAGAATTTGAAAAAATCGCACAACAAAAAAAAAAGATTTTTCACACAAAAAAACCCCAAAAACTGAATATGGGGAAAATATGGGGATCTATTTGGTTCAATTTAATCAAAAACATACTTTCATCGAATGGGATGTATTGAGCGTGGTATCTTTCGAAAGCTGTGATGTCAGTTTTTACGATTCAGTCCAATTTGGAGCTTAACACATTGCAGAATAATGCTCACGCTGCAACTTTAGACACCCTGGAAAGTAGTAAAGGAGTCGAGGGTTACCTCCAAATAAAATTTACAAAAATCTAAAATTTAATTTTTGATTTTTTGGAATTTATTTGGAGGTATTCCTCGACTCCTTTACTAATTTCCAGGGTGCTTAAAGTCGACAAGTCACAGTAACCGGCAAAGTTTTAAAGTTTCAGTTTGTTGAACATGTTTGACAAAAATGTTTCACTGAGGGATGAACAAATTGTATGGGGAAGACATCTGCCTTCATTTCATCGACTTTTGTTTCCAACTCCCAATAGATTCCAATAGATCTCCATACTCTTCCATACTCATCTGTAAAAGCGATCACCCTAGTAATTTTAAATTGATTTCAAAAAGCTTACCTTTGCTAGTATAGATTAGAATCTAGAGCTCGTTTATTCAAAGTAAACATGAAACTTTTTGTCAAAACGCCATGTTCGGGAAAACTGGCTGACCTACATGGTAAAACTGACTGACTTACACTGTCCGATAACGATCTTCAACATGCTAGTGCGATTTCTTCTTGAATGCAACCAGAGTTCAGACGTTCAAAACAATAACATAAAAAATTCGACTCACCCTACTAAACATATTTAAAGAAAGCTACTGACCAGACTATACTAATAGGAGGATTGTAAGTTAAGAGTCCACGGACTGAGCGTGAATTGGGCTACTTGGCCATTGAGTGAGGTAGTGGTTTATCTATATCTCTATTCTTCTTCCGTTTCTAGTTAGGACATCAACATTCAAATGCAATAACTTTTCACAATTTTATTATTGCATCATAAAACGTAATGGTAACATTGGTATGGTATGTGTGGAGGCTTAGTTTAATGTTCACAGTGGACCTTGATTTTATTTTGAATAAATGCGCCTTAGAGGCAGTACACAAATTTCGATTCAACAAAATCTCAATCATAAATTAGAATGTCTGACCCTCATGATTTAAAAGCCACTGTTTCCGTTCGATACCGCACGAAAATCCACCAAGTTTTCCATTCTTGTTAATGACACGATGACATGGAATCAATAACAGAATGCGATTAGCTCCATTTGCCGTTCCGACTGCTCGTACCGGTGCAGTGGTTGATGATTTCGGTCTAACAGACTTCACATTGTCTGCCAGTTGAGCGTAGGATATTTGCTTACCGAATGGAATGTTTCTCAATTCGTTCCACACCTGAATTTGAAAATCGGTACCATGCATCGAAATGGGTGTCGTGAATACTTCCAGCGTACCATTGAAATAGTCGGTCAACTCCCGTTCCAACAAATCAATTGGTTTCGACCGGCCTTTAGTGATATGGGATCTTGTTTTGTCGGTAATTCTTTTCAGTTGCGCATACGAAAATTCTTTCTTTAGCACTTGTAGTAGATAAATGGATTTGTCATTGCCCACCGCTAGCAATTCGCCAATTGGAGTGTCGATTATTGCAGCAGTAAGTTTATTCTTGTTCCGTTCGCCTTTATATGAGAAATCCTCCAGGATCTTATTGAATTCGGTCTCGCTCTTTTTGGTTGGCATTGTGAATGTGAAGTGGAAATTTTTAGAAGTGGAAAAGTGTCTGATCCTTGTCAAATAAATCACAAAAATTAACAAGTTGAACTGTTTGATCGTGTGATTTCACAACAAAAATTCAAAATACGCCGCAGTTAAACTATGCTGACAAACACTTTATGCCATTCGAACGTCGTATAATATAAAGTCGCGTGTATAACACTGTCGAATGTATGAAAATTGAAAATGTAGTAGATGAATTGAACATAAACCGATAAGACCGCGAAGCAATGATTAAAACAATCTCCTCATTTTGTTCATACGAATATTTATCAGTCGCAAAATTATTTCCTCAAGTATTTATATCACTCGCGTCCTAATTTTACGTTAGAGAAATTTACTACGAAAATAAGATATTGACGCCCCCACACTTCATGCTTGTTGCAAGCGTGTGTCTAACCGAAATTCGGAAAATAAAAATCAAGAGTTTCATTTGTTCAACAAAATTCTTGAGGAAACTATTTCTGAGTCGCCGCCGAGAGCAAAAATTTCATTGACATAGACTAAGAACAACTTCATGTGTATTCGTCTCCTCATTTCGTTGGCAACTATCTGTAAATCTTTTAATATTTCGACACAACTGTCTAGATGTGTCGAGATCATCGTAAGAAAAAAGTATCGATAATTTCGTCACTAACTGCAGTAATTTTCATCATTTCAGAATAATGAGCTTTCGAAATGTCGAAATGAACATCAGTAAATAGCGTCTTCAAGGCAGCTCTCGTTAAAAAAGATCTTGCTCAGTCAATGGACCGGAAATAGCTATTTGCGTACCTTTTTTAATAAACTTGTGGAAACATCTCTGCTGTTGACAAAGTTCGGAAAACATTTGATTTTGAAAAACGTTGATTTTTTCAACAATCGGATTGATCTTCAATAAAACAATTTGAAGATCATTTTGAAATTTTGTTATGATCAAAAATGTGGTTTTCCTCATCAGTTCAATGATTTGAGTTTGGTTTACCAGAGCCAAACTTATTCTCTGTTTTAAATATTTCTTTGCATTTTTTTCGCCGGAAGCATTGTAAATCATCTTGCCGAGTTTTTCGATGAAATTGATAGCTTCTGTGGCCCAACGCCCAAGAGTTTTGACTGCGAAAGCAAGAATAATATAATTCTGCTCGAGTAGTTGTCGTGTTTGTTTTTTATTGGTATTTCGGCAACTTTGATGAAGAATAACGAATGTACGACGGCACCAACGTATCTGAACCCGTCGTATCCCAAACTAACATTTGACCTCGGTTCCATGGCATCAAAGTAATCGACTCTTTTTCCATCGTCACAAAATAAGCCTTCTGGCTCTCTTTTAGATGGAATTGCTGCAGTTTGTAAAGCATTTTGTAGAATGTTGTTTAGTTCTGTGTGTCAAGGAAGACCCCCAAGACTCTTTAAACAGCTCAAGCCATGCGTTCCATCCGGAGATACAATGTCACCGCAGACACATTTGTTCGTTTAGTGATAATGATAACGACTCCATTGCTGTGATGGTTGTTTTGGCAGCGACTGATCTCGAATTGCGTAAATTAACGATCAACTTTAGCTTATAGAAATTGATGATCAATTTTTAGGTTGATCTTCAGGCTTCAAGTTTAATGATCAAGTTTTTTTAGCGACAGGATCAATTGACATATATTATTAATCAATTTTCATATAATGACAATTAATCATATTCCGTTTGTGTATTTAGGGGCCGTCCATAAAGGACGTCCGCGATTTTTCTGGAATTTTAGACCCCCCCGTCCCCCCTTGTCCGCACTTTTCCACTACATAAATGTATGGCGGTCACACTTTAGCGGACGTCCTTTATGGATGGCCCCTTATATAAAATTATTCTCCTCCAACTCGGAAAATCCAAATATGCGTGTGAGATCTATAAGTGGACTTAGCACCCCCATTTTTTGGCATATAGCTGTGTAATGCATATTGCGAAGACTGTAGTTAAAATAGCTGTGTAACTTATATTATAGCTGTGAGATGCGTTTCAAATCTATCTCGAGAAATAAAATTTTTTCCTAAACTTTCATGAATTTTGCGGTCACCCATCCAAGTACTAACCGCGCCTATTGATGCTTAACCTGAGAATCCGACCGTCACCTACGCTGCTGTTGTGCTAATTTTGCTTGTGCTTTAACACGTTCTTATTTCGAAGCGTTGTTACCGCAATATAAATTCTGCAGCTATATTATACGGCACACAGCCTAATTCAAGTCTGTAGTTTTCATATTTAGCATTTTTACTTTGGTGAGTTGTCATTGGAGCATTGTTTCTGAAAGAAAGTGAATTGAGACTGCCTGCGTGAAGAATCGCCCATTCAATCGTTTTCTGTGAAATGCCTAGTTTGACATTTGGGAGCAGTTACTTGGCTAAATTCGTTTCTAATGTATTGAAATTTCTGATATATACTGATATATACTTTCATTCGTCTGTGTTTCCACGGATTTTGACTATTGAAGAGGTATTTCTATAACCTGACAATCAAGCTTTATTAAAATCAGCCAAGCTATTTTACGATTTTTCTTTATCTGTTAACATTGAGTCCGACCAAGCGTCAGTACGAATCACAACTTGAATGCATGGTCCCGTACATTTTCTGATATTCAGCACACAGCTATATTTTTCATACGTCATACAGCTATGATATAGAGTACACAGCCACAATATGCAAATCCTAGCTATAACATGTGTTGTCGATGCATAATGTAGCTCTGTAATCTATAATATAGTTGTGTAACTCACATTGCAGGTAAATAACCAACATTAATAGGATATGCGTTCAGTAGCTATATTTTTATAAGTCTTGCAGCTATATTATAAGAACTGCAGCCACATTATAAGTTACACAGCCCTTAACGAAATCCACGAATTTTCCGTGAACCCAGAGGTGTATGGGACTGTGCCCAAAATCGATGCAGCATTTCCTCTTTGTATTGCGATTCCAAGTCTTTGGATCGGATAACTTCTTGATTTCTTCTCTTCAGTGGTGTCGATTAAAATTTTGCCAATTTTACTTACTAAATTTCGACCTTCTTCTGACCAGCTTCCCAAAGTTTCGACGGCGATCGGAACGAAATGGAAATATTCATTTAACGGTTCATAAAATGTTTTCTTATAATTTTCTCTCATCCTAGCTGCTTCACCAGCTTTTTTGCAAGTCGCTTTTACATAAGATTTGGCCAAAGTGTCCGCGCACCTAAAATCCCAGACTAAAGGCTTACCTTTAGTTTATCAAGTTTATTTAGACAGCAAAATCAATTTGATATGATGAGCACGTTCCGTAATAGATTTTCAAAAAAAAAAGATTTTTGAACTCTGCCTGTTGCATTGATATTGTTAATGGGAAATATATAATTGAGATTACATTTTGGATTTTTTTTATGGATGTCCTTGTTATTTGATATGATAAAAAAAACACCTTTGAATTTCAGTTGATTAAATAATTTTTATGTAAATAAACAAAATCAAATCAAATTTACAAACGTACTTTTAATATGGTAAAAACAAATCCATAATATACACAAAATGAGCACAATATTTTCTGATAGTTACAAGTCATAATATAGGTATAGAGGTACAACTGGATGGCGTTATCATCACAAACGTATAATTGCAAAAAAAAAAAGATTGTTCAACTGCTTCAAACAATGCATACACAAAGTTTTATCTCTGAGAAAATTCATTCAATTCAAATTTCTTTATGAAACGGTTTTAATTAGAAACGAAAACCCGAACAACGAAACAAGTTTATTAAACACGGTCATATTCAATATGCATGTATGAGAACGGTAATTGTTTTCATATTATATGCAAATTACAGATGGAGATGTTGACGCGGTTAAATTATTACTCCGTTTGGCTGAACTGATTGCATTTAAAAACCGTATGATGAGAAGAAAGTTATCTCTTTGGCCTAAAACGACTCAAAAACGGCAATAGCACAAAAAAAGATATTTAGGTATTGTGTTGAAAGATCGTAACTGAGGCGAGTAGAACGACTGCCATGGATCAGAAATCTTACCAAGCAATGCTTGTAGAATATTCGTGGGTTTTGCCACTTCGGCAGAACACGTTGCATGAATAGTATGAGAACAGTACATTTTGCTGGGAGAACACTTGTAAGATTTCTGACCCATGACCACTGCAAGCGTAACTGCGTAACAATCATCTCCACAGAATACATCCTATCCTATCTGTTCTTGTGCCTTTCACTTGAGACTGGTGTAAACCGGACCGGACAAAACACAACCTCGTTCGGAAAAGTGGCAGTGCGTAAAGTGCACAGACTGTTTACGTGGTCACCTCTATTATGAGTTCTATTTTCGAACTTATTTCCTCATCGCAAAATCGTTTTTCAGGTAAACGATTTTTTGCTTACTTGGATTTTATGCATAAATCTACTAATTAATATCACGTTTCTCTACTTAAAAACTGTTGATGAATAAAATATCAAACCGGTTTAGTCATCCGTTTTACCAAAGGAAGTTGCCACACTCAAAATCATATCATTTATCTCCTGTAATGTCATAATATTCACAATTTGAGTGTCACTTTTAGAATCAAAATGGGCCAGATTTAAACACGTCATTCACAGGACGTTACGTTTATTAACTGAAAATTTCGACAATTGGTCATTTGCGCACCGCTATCTTCGATATTTTCTCATTTATTCACGGCTAACTTCGATATTTTCTCATTTATTCACATTTCACATTTATTCACTGAAAATTGACAAATTCTTGACAGTGTACTAGATGTGTGTTTTATTTGTGGGGAATATGAATGAGTGACGGTGTCATGGCGTGTTGATGTTTCAGTTTGATTTTTTTAAATTGGTTTTTATGGTGATTATGACATTACAGGAGATAAAACCTTGTTCCTAACACGGTAGTAAATGGGGGTTTTGCGCACACGATGTGTTGCCGAACTCGCTTCGCTCGTATCGGCAATCTCACATCTAGTGCGCAAAACAATCCCATTTACTACCTTATTATGAAAATAGCTATTAACGAATCATTTCGTTTGTGCCTCGAAATGTAATCAATTTCGGAGTAACGTGACTCATTCCATTTTATTCTTAATCGGTCATACCAGGGCATATTTTAAGTAATTTTATTTACCAAAAATTACCAAAATTACTAAAATTTTCCAAAAATTACTAAAAAATTACCAAAAAATGTCTGGTAATTTTTGGTAATTTTTAGTAAATTCTAGTAATTTTGGTAATTTTTGGTAAATAAAATTACTTAAAATAGGCCCTGCGTCATACTGTAAGCACGATCGTATGAATTTATTATTTCACCGGTGAAATATACGGAGTCAGACTCAGACTTCACAGTAATGAGGTCCATCACTTCTCATTTTGTGGATTGTAAACTTTCGCACCCACAACAGCGAACCATTGATATGCAAAAGTTCAAAATCTTCAGATTAAGTTACAAATGAGTTACAACAGTAACAGTTATTTTGGTGGATTTCATTGTTCTGTGGTCTTCCGACTTTACTAATTCCTTTTTTCGAAAATGGTGATAATAAGAGAAATCAGAAATCAATTTTTGAAGACCAGTATTACTGTAGTAAGCACCCCAATTTTGTTTATGGTCATTTCGTCATTATTTACGTTGATTTAGTTCGAATTAGACAGGAGTCGAGCTCTTGAATTATTCTATATTCGGAAGACTGTTAAAAGTTTGAGTTTTAACTAAAAAATCCTCTGTCAACCGAAAAAAATCTCAGAAAACTGAAAAGATCGTTCAAAATCCAGAACAATACCCAAAACTTAAAGGGAAAGTCTTAAAATTCTAGCATTGTCGGTTTTAAAGGATTTTCTGTATATTTTCAAGGACTTCCTTTGTATTTCAAGGGTTTTATTAAAATTTAACAGATTTTTTTACGAATCAGAGGGTTTTCTTAACAAAGGATGTTTATCTGCCCCTTGGAAAATCCTCAGACAATAATTGCAAATCCTTTGTCAACGAAATTTACACCTTCGACTTACAGCTTGATTCAGCTTTAAATTTTACTTCTCTATTCCAATAGAAATGTTAAACGTCCAAATTAGTTACACTATTTGTGTTCACCTCGGGAAATGCGCTGGAAAATTCAAAATGGTAGTCACTCCCATTCCTATAATTATAAGGAAAATTTGTTTTTCGGTTCATTTGTTCACCCATTCGTTCACTTAAAATTCAGATTCTAAGTCGCACTTACATCGTCAACTGTTTTCATACCGACAATGTTGCATTTTCACAAATTTTTTTCCAATTATAGTTTGATGTGCCGATAAATTAATGCAAATTTCTAAACTTATAAAATATCTACGGGGTAGAGTAAGGGTAAAGTGTTAAGATTTGAAAATGAATAGTTAGCTCGAGTTAAAATAATGAAAATTCGTTGCAAGTGGAAAAGATGATTTTTTTAGTCGAACCAATTTGACTTTCCTAAATTATTCTATTGTATCCATCAATGTGCTTAATATTCACTATAAAATTAAGAAAACAAAATTTTTATTATTTGGCATTGATGTTCATGTTGTTGTTTTAATCTATACAAATATGGGGAGAACTGAGAACACTTTTTCCTTCTTTCAACAAAAAAAAAAAAATGAAATGAAAACAACGTAAACGGATGTGTCTACAAAACACGCACAATATTCCAATTCTCTAAAAAAAAAAATGGTTTTGTAGAAAATGTCCCTTTCTATCTGGACGACCAGTTATAAAACGTTATGAAAATCAACAACACGACGACCTTTCCGGTTCAGCAACCACTAAATTAAAGTCTAAACTATTGGGTCGCGCAAAACCCGTCTTAATTCCGTCCCAACCGTCCTCGACCTGGTATTCGCCGGTTTGTATTCGATTATATACTTCTTGTGTGACCATGTTGAATGCTTCCTCGACGTTTACGCCCGTCCTCGCCGACGTTTCCACAAAATGTAATCCATTCTGTTCGGCAAACGCTTTTGCTTCATCTTTACTGACCTCCCTTCGAGCACCGTTATTCACGAGGTCCATTTTACAACCGGTCAATGCGAACACTGGCCTGTGCGGCTCAATGTGTCTTTTTGCCTCCATCATCCTGAAAAAGAGATTTCTCTCCATAATTCCACTCTGCAAAGGTACAGTTTATGATCCACACTTACCACAATGGAATATGTTCGAAGCTAGCGTGATTGCAAATATCGTATACAAGAAGAACTCCGACCGAGTTACGATAATATGATTTGGTAATTGATCGAAAACGTTCCTGACCCTAGAACAATAATGAAGATTTTTGAAATGAAAAGCATAGAAGCAATGAACGAAGATGCTCGTACCGCTGTGTCCCATAATTGGAGTTTAATTCGTGTTCCATCTTTTACTTCAATGATTCGGGCGAAAAAATCCACGCCGACAGTAGGATCCGACAGCTGTTGGATAATTAAAATTTTCTAATTAGTTGAGGGATCAGTTGGATCATCAAGTTAAATAAGACAACGATACTGTTTGTACACATAAAAAATCCCACTTTCGTGTCTAGGCTGTTCTTCTCGGTTTCTCTCTTTTGCCATTTGAAAGTGTATACGAAATCGAGAGAAACCAGAGAAACGGAAACGGGCAGCAATAACAGGTTAGATACAAAAGAGCACAAACACAACTTCCCTATTCAACTAAAATAAAAGAGTGGTAAAGGGACCTAGCCGTTTCTTCTTGCCAGAACATCAATTGTAAATGTTAATAGTAAATTAATTAAAGACTGCAAGTGGTTGTGAACCGGCTCCAGTTCATACTGTATTAGATAAACCCGCAAATTAGATCTTTCTTTTAATATCCCTGTGTACGGTGTACCGTTGCAATGTACACACACAAGAGAACAGTAAACACAATCGGAATACAACAATCGAAGTGAAACAATTTTTTGTTATCATCCATCCTTTGGTCAAGTACATTGAATACATAAGCATTGAGTGGTCTGTTTATATTGAATTTAATCTGAAAAGAAATTTGACAAAACATGACTCAGTCGAATTGAGTGCACCATTCGCACAATATGCTCGAATGGGTTCAAATGCCAGTCGCCGAATTGCAAATTTTGTTTTTCCAGAATGATTTACATTATTCATATCATTAAAATGCAACGATTTCACAACATATTAGTGTTAGAAAAAATAAGCAGCGTTTGACAGCCACGGTACGCCAAGTTCTGTACTCTATATCCATGATTAGGTGAATTGGAAATTGCGACGAAGCGAAGTCGCTATTTTATGTTATATATCGTTTTAGTGGTATTTACACTGATAGAGACGATTTCGGCTGCCGATATAGGAAATGGAGACATTTACATAAAAAGCTTTGTTATGGGATGACTTTCAAGTGCAAACAAAAATCGTGCACAATTCCACAGAGCATCGGTTCGAACACATAACAACGTCAAGAGGGACAAATTGTTACTTTGAACTGTCGCGCGTTTACTTCTACAACCCTAAAACTTTTAAGGACATAGAAGACATAGAACCATTAGAGATATCTTTTCGTATCCAGTTGCATTGCGTTCATATCAAAAACGTAGCCTGACTCGGTCACGCCTCGTCAGAGTAAATTTCAGACTGATTACTAAAACATATGGTCACAATGATCTGTCGTATATTTTTGTTTGTGTTATGCATGCAGTGTTTTGAATAATTCAGCTTTTTAATATGTACTTGTCGTTCGTCGGCCTTCCAATCTTGGAATATCTGTTTCATTTTTACATCGCCTGTGCATATTTCCTCATTCATTTATCTATGTTTAAATAATTGAGTTTCCACATTTCACGAAAATGGTTATTGTTATGTAAATATTGAACAATTTCCTTATCATTATCACTTGCGCATAGAAATTGATCAACAAAAAAAATTATTTATTTATTTCTGCTCCCAATTTGTTATCGAATTGGGAGCTACTCGAAACACTATGTGTACATTGAGTGCATATCAAAATTCGTTCGAGTTGATTTATGCGTATTAATTATAATCAACACTTGTAAAATGTAACAACAACGCAAGGTAAAATGTTCATAATGTTTGAATTGTAAATTTGTGTTATCGTGTTATAGCCAGCTAGAGTAAAGTGACTCTCACGTTCATTCACAGTATATGGAATTAAAATTAGAAACAACAAAAAAAAAAGAAATTTCAATTAAATTAATCTCGGATAGTTAGGTCTCACCTCAGCAAATTTACCGTCTGTGAAGTATTTGAGCAGTGAGCTTTTGCCCACCGTACTGTCGCCGATCAAAATCAGACGAAACTGATAGTCGAAAATTGGTTCAACCATTATTCTGTTATGTTATCGTTCACACTTTAATAATAAATAAATTTTATAAAATAAAAGTTATAAAATTGAGAACACACACAGGCTTTTCGGGCGTTTTCTGAATATATAATAAATGTTTATCAAAATATTTTGATGATACACTTGATCGTTTTTAAAATTGTTTCATTTGTGACATTATTATGTTCATTAAATAAATGAATTGGATTTACAAATTCTAACTAACACTTTTCCGATTAATTCTATGGTGAAGACACACAGAAATATTTCTTTGCGTGTTTTGCAAATTTTATTTTGTGGATGACATTTAACAATGAGATAGGTATATGTTATATTTTTGTACAGATATCTTTTTTGTCGATTAGGGGCAAACAAAAAATTTCGACGCTGTACTAGAACAACTTGAACCGCTATTATATTAATGCAATATCGAAGCAGTGTTGTCCGACTCAACAATTATTATTGATATTTCATCCAGCACCAGTGCCGCTTTTAGCTTTTGGGTGCCATCGGGCAATTGGAAAAATAGGCGCCAGTTTAGTAAAGCTACATTTTTTAAGGACCTCGGGCGCCACTTTCTTCTGCTCCACTTCGGGCGCCACGGGCATTTGCCCATTTGGCCCATATGGAAAAGGCGGCACTGTCGAGCACCCCAAAATAACCAATGAATATAAAACACCCAGGTATGGTCTAATGTCACCTCGGAGGAAATAACGATTTTAAAAATGGATTCTAACGCACCCGTTTTCATATTATTTTGACAAAAATAATGAAAGCGCTCAAGATAAATAGGCCGTACATTCATTGGAAATAACGACAATTCAAATCAAGATTAATCAAGGATGTGTAAGTCTAAAAGATTTTTGCTAGACTCAAAACGACCGAGAGTCGTCCATAGAGCCATATTACACCTTTACGAACATTTTCCTAAAATTTTTGCGCATGTTGTCTGTAACATCTCAAATGACCTTGAAACATACGTATACTGTTGCATACTGGCGTATATACAGATGCGCAGCTGACACCCAACTTTTGATGATAATATGGCGGATTTATAAACAAAAAATTCAGCTATCACTATAATTCACGTCGTGCCTCAGAATTTTGGGTGAGTTAGTGGATGAACAAATGTAGTGAAATTGTTATTTATGACATCGAGTGCAAAGGACATACTTTATTAAGCTCTAGATGTGTAATTATGACACGAGAGCGCAGGCCGTGAGTCGTAATACGCACCGTGAGCCTAATAAAGTTCTTTGCACCGAGATTCACACATCGATTTATGCACCAGAGATATCTAAAGTTGCATAAAATAAATTTAACCTCCCATGTGCTACGAAAATTCATTTTTCGCAGGGGCCGCAAAAGAAAAATTCACTTTCGCCGCACTTAGGAGGTAAAATAACTTACATAATTGTGCGGAAATCGTTCGTTTTAAGAGTGTGGATTTTCCGCACAAGTGTGTAATATACTATTAATGACTGACTGGCTCTGACTTTGGTTAATATTGGAAACGAACAGTCGTCGACGAAGCGGGGAAAGCCGAGAAAGAATGGACGGAAGTCAAGGCACTCGCACTGAACCTCTATGCTCCCTCGAGGAGTAAGACGACAGATGTTGATGATGTTCGGCTATCAACATTTTTAAATGCGAAAACGAGGGGCAAACCATTTTGGTTCGTAAATATCGTGAGCATGGCGATTTCGTAGACTTTTGTCATTAAATATGTGGAAGAAATGTCAAAAGTTCACGAAATTGCCATGCTTATGAACTTTACGAATTATAATGGTTTACCCCTGTGAAACCATAGGTATGTGTATGTACGTATTACTTGCAAAAATGAGACTGTAAGACTAGTTTGGAATTTTTTTTTCGACATTCCGAAACTTCTTCACTGAATTGTATATGAAATGTGACGGATTTTTCTAAAATTAAAAAAAAAAGATTGACATGAATGTCGCGCGCAAGGCTGTATACTTTGAGGAGGTCACGCAGACCGCCATTTTATTAGATACGCGGGAATACACCACTTCTGATGATTTTACATGTAAAAAAATTCACCACATCATCAAGACGACGAGAATCATCAGAGTAGGTGAATTTTTGTATGAAATCGGCCATTTTATCATCAACTGTGGTGTGTAACCCGCGTATCTGTATATGCGTGACCTCCCCAAAGTATACAGCCTTGGTCGCGCGAACTGTGCAAATCTTCTATTACAATACAATATTGCCATATTGCCATCACTGCAAAATATTTTGATAGTTTTTTTTTCGTTCTTGATGGATTATATCGTAGCTTCTTGTTTATATTCCTTGTTCAATCAAAAACAAAAAATATTACCAAGTCCAATTATTATTTTTACAAATATTGCTAAGACATCATTGCTGTTTATAAGAAGTTATTTGACGATTACGACGATGTAAACAAATTATTCAAACAAATACCCTGCAATTTTACTCGAAATACTGACAATAACTGGTAAGCTAACATCAAAAATACAGAGCTGCATTGAATCATATTCATGTTAATTGTGGGTGTCGAAAGTAGTTTCGCTCTAATTCGTCTGTGTTGTTAACTCTGAAAAACAATATGAGACAACCAACGTTTACCACGGGTTCAATTTCTCTTAGAATTGATCATTGAGTGCCACTAATCCTCTTGTTACGAAAAAGACACATGGTTATTATGGATCGATTCATAAAAATCACAATGTCAAAGAGCCAATTCGTTGAGGGTTGTTCTTTTGTGTAACTATAAAAATATTGCGCAACTGTTTGAACAACCAAATTTAACTGGTGCGATCGTTTAACAAACAGATGACTCTTGGCTTAATTCGAATGACGACATACTAGCTGGAAGAGGGAATGTAGGAGTAAAGTGGTTAGCCTTCAACTACATTTAAAAAAAAATCAGAAAAATGAGAAATTTACTTGCGGTGATATTTTGAATTCATTAATTTGAATTCTCAGCAAGTTTGCACCAAGTGTCAACATCGCAATTTAACGTTTTTCTGAGTTAAACGACTGGTTCTACTTTGAGAAGATTTCCATCATGAAGTATGCTGTGAAATTTCAATAAAAATTCGTCATTCACGTCCTTCCCAAGTCCTACCGATTCGTTGAGAGAAACAACTTTTACAACTTCGTTTTTGCTTATATTTGCAGTCATATTCTTTAGTGTGAGTATAATTGATATTTCTTAGACGTAAGGGGATGAAGCTCTATCTTTATCTACTTTTCACCCAAAATCATGCCATGTCATAAAAGGGGGCGTTACATGATGTATACCCTAATAATCCAAACGAGTTCATCACTCGTTGTATGAGTACTATTTTTACCTTTCACCTTTTAGGCAATATAACATTATATCCTACAGCAAGTGGTAATTATTTACGCAATAAAGCGGAAATTTTATACATGAAATCTCTGCCGCGAGCTATAAAGTCTTTAAGAAAATTGAAATTTTATATTTCCACTCGTGTGTTTCTTAAAGACCGCCACTTTAATAACAGCAATAGGAAAATGTTTTTACGTTTTCCATAGGCTTTTCTGTAAAATGTCTGTGAAAACCAATAGAGAGTCACCACACCACGTTCTTGAAACTATTCGTTCATTGGATGCGCTATTGAAAAACTTAAAAACGTGGAAAATCGGACCTCGGCGAAAATTGGTTCCATACCAAAACAAAGCTACGACATTTTTCTACTTAAAAAAAAATTGTTTGTCGTAATGGACCCTCTAGATTCGGTGCAGAGTGAAAGCTTTGCAAAAGCAGAAACAGCGAGTTCCTGAATAAACGATGAGTAGTCACCATTTCATCAGAAACTCACCGCTTCATCAGAAAGCCGTCGTTTGTAAACATTTTGTAAAAGGGAAGAGAAAATGAAAGTAGTAAAGAAACGACGAGCAGAAATGACGACCTTCTGGAGAAGCGTCGTGTTCCAGAATAAATAGTGATCTGCAGAAAGTGGTCGATAAATATGTCTTCAACTTATCAGGATATATTAATTCCTAAAAATCTCTCGGAGACACGCCGACTTCCAGGGTTTGCCGGTCCACATAAACCTAAATCAAAAATAAAATGACTGTTTCAACAGTAATCAAAGACTTAATAAAATTACGATTCTGCACCCAACGGGTCAAACGAAGGTCGGCGTGTCTGATCTCTCCGCTCGGAGTCTCCCACGCTACCCTTGTAATATGCTATTCAAATTCTTAATAAATGCAAGGACCGTGAATTCTCTATTGTTAAAACCGGTTTAAACCGATTTTAGCTGATTTAAACAATAGAAATATCGTATTCCCGATGACACTAGATGCTAGTGTGTGTTGGCCTTCGATGAATCCAGGATTTAAGGCACGATATTCATCTGACAAAATGTTGTTGGGAGCATGTTGCGATGTTAGAATTCTAACCGCCGCGACTTATCTTTAGTATTACGACATTCAATATTGCGTCATTCTGTTACCTATCAGGTATACGTGCTTCGGATTTAAATTCTATAAGAACTCACATTCCTCTAACCTGTTTTGCTAGATGTTTCTTCTTTTCATTTTTTCTGTAAACAACAGCTTCAAGTGTTGTTATGACTGGTACATAGAATTTCAAATTTTCACAATCATTAGCATAGTCACTAATCTCTCTTTTTGTATTTATTTACTAACGCCATAACTCAGACGAAATATTAAATTTGTTAAACGTTTTCGTTTGCAGATAGACAACTCAACAACCGTTCATTTGCTTTAAGACCGAAACGATGAGTACAAGATACAATTCTTGTTGAATGAAAATATTTTTTTTTGGATCGTCAAATACATTAAATCAAAATGGTAAGCGAATCCAGTGAACGCATTCTGTCCGATTTATCTTATCGCACAATTTATAATTCGCTTTTGATTACAGAGTTCACCAGTAGTTACACGACGAGGTGCACAAAAAGCGAAAATACAGACGCGTGGTATGGTCAAGCAGGAGGAAGCTCGCAAACCGAGTGCAGCTTTGTTAGAGGCGAAAAAGAAAGCTCGTGAGAAATTAAACACTAGCGCTAAACGTCCATCAGGTGAAGGGGTTTTGATTAGAGATATTTACCAGTCTGTACGTGTGTTTGTGTAACGAACATAATATTTTTCCGTTTTTTTTTTCTTTTATTAATTGAATCTGATCGCAGATGATGGACTCGATACAAATGGTTCGCGGTGAGACTGGCTTAATTTACGATGATCGAATGGCTGAGCACCGGTGTTTGTGGGATCCGAAATTTCCTGAATGTCCTGAAAGATTTACGCGAGTTGTCGATAGGTAGGTGTTTCAGTGGAGGTCAGACATCGATTATGATTTTGTCTCAATTGGGGGTTTTTCTTTTTGTAGATGCCAAGAACTCAAATTAATCGAACGTTGTCGAAGACTGACACCGCGTGATGCCACAGTCGACGAAATATTAACGAAACACACGAAAGATCATTATGAATTGCTCAAAAACACCAGCCAGTGCACGAATGAAGAGAGATTGGAAGAACTGAGCTCAAAGTTCGATGCAATTTATATTCATCCGGTGAGTAAACCGCTTAAAACTGCTCAGCGGTTCCAACGCTAACTATGTCCGTTTCGTAGACAACATTCCAACTATCTCTACTCGCCGTTGGTAGTACCATTGAACTGGTGGACAATATTTTATCGAATAAAATACAAAATGGTATGGCCATAATCAGGCCACCTGGTCATCATGCCATGAAGGCCGAATACAACGGCTATTGTTTCTTCAACAATGTTGCCATCGCGGCTCAACATGCGCTAGACAATCGTGGCTTAAATCGCATTTTAATTGTTGATTGGGATGTCCATCACGGTCAAGCGTCACAGCGGATGTTTTACGATGATCCGAGAGTTTTATACTTTTCCATACATCGTTACGAGCACGGCATGTTTTGGCCGAATCTGCGTGAATCTGATTTCGATTGGATTGGGGATGGTGACGGGAGGGGATTCAACTTCAATATACCTTTGAACCGGACGGGAATGACGAACGCTGATTATTTGGCCATTTTTCAACAGATTCTAATTCCAGTTGCTATTGAGGTAAGAATGAACAGATCGAAATACATTGAAATCGTTGTATAACGGACCATGGACTCGGTTGAATCGGGTCGTATTTTTGGTCGATCAATTGTCATTTCATTTACCATTTTCCAATCAGTTTCAGCCAGAATTAGTCATTGTATCAGCTGGCTATGACGCAGCGTACGGATGCCCTGAGGTGTGTTGATTAAATTTGATTTTTTTCTTCTAACTTTAACAGTTCTGCCCCGAATTTGTGTTAATATCGGCTGGGTATGACTCTGCATTAGGAGATGAGAAGGTACTTTGCACTTTTTGGTTTATGATGTGAAAGTTTTCGACTCGTACCGTCAATCGTTTACCTGTGCTCTTTTGATTCTATCAAATGCGGAGTTATGTCTGAACTGTTCACACCAATATGTCTATGTTACGTTCGGTAATTAGCTATTTTACACACTCAGGGTGAAATGGAAATAACACCGGCATGCTATCCACACCTACTATCACCACTGCTAACTTTGGCCAATGGAAACGTTGCAGTTGTTTTGGAAGGAGGATATTGCTTGCAATCATTGGCAGAAGGAGCCGCTCTGACGCTCAGAACAATCCTTGGCGATCCGTGCCCGACCCTGGTTGAACCACTAAGCGAACCATGTGATAGCATTCAAGAAACCATTTTAAATTGTATTCAACTACACCGTCCACACTGGAACTGCCTACAAACGAATGGAACATATACCTTGGAAGAGTATAACAATTTTACACCTCAAAGTGATCTGCATAAGGTGGTGCAAGCGTACAATTGGACCGAGCCAAGGCAAGAACGATTTTTAACCAGAGATTGTTATCCCGTCCAGTCTGAAGAATTTCTGAAAAAAGTGGCCGAACGATTGACTTCATTAAGCATTGGTGAGTTTGTCGACGGTTGTTTCGGATTTGGTCGAGTTTGCTAACGAGATCTTTGCTCATGAAATTTTAGCGACGAATCTAAGTGTTCCGCCAAATCGAGTCTGCTATGTCTACGACGAAATGATGTTACTTCACAGGAACCTTTATGAAGAGTAAATTAAATTCAAATGCCTTCGCTTTGAGTCCATTGACAGCCTTTATTGCATTTCCAGTCATCCTGAGCGACCAGAACGACTTGAAATGATCGAGCAACGATTCAAAGAGTACAATCTGTTCGAACGTCTGCGCAGGCTGCCGGTGCGTAGTGCTACAACCGATGAACTGTGTCTAGCTCATACCAGACTACACATCAATTCAATGCGTAAAATTGTGGAATCGAAAGAGCTGCAAGAGAGTGGCGAGAAATTCAATTCCGTTTATTTCCATCCGAAAACGTTTGAGTGTGCGTGCGTCGCTGCCGGGTCAGTGCTTCAAGTGGTCGATGACGTTTTAAATGGAAATAGTCGAAGTGGTGTCTGTGTGATTCGGCCACCGGGACACCATGCGGAGTCGGATCTACCTCACGGATTTTGTATATTTAATAATGTGGCTGTTGCGGCTCAATATGCAGTCAGGGATCACGGACTCAAACGGTAAAAATTGCACGCGAGACTAATGTGCGGCGACGTTTGGCAAATTAATTTTGTTTTTATACATTCACAGAGTCCTTATTGTCGACTGGGACGTCCATCACGGAAATGGCACGCAGCACATTTTCGAATCAAGTCCAAACGTCCTGTATGTGTCGATCCATCGATACGACTACGGACATTTCTTTCCACGGAGCGAAGATGCAAATTTCAATGTTGTCGGTGAGGGCAGTGGAACCGGTTTCAATGTGAACATCCCGTGGAATGCTAAAGGAATGGGTGACATGGAATACATAGCTGCCTTTCAACGTATCATTTTGCCAATTGCTTATGAGTTCGCACCCGAACTGGTGTTAATCAGTGCCGGTTTCGATGCTGCTCTCGGAGATCCATTGGGCGGCTGCAAAGTGACACCGGAAGCGTACGGTTACTTCACTCATTGGTTGTCAGCGTTAGCCAATGGAAAAATAATTGTGTGCCTTGAAGGCGGTTACAATGTCAATTCCATTTCCTATGCAATGGCTGCCTGCACGAAAGCATTGTTAGGCGATCCACTACCCGTCCTGCTGACAAATAAACGACTCAATTCCAGTTGCGTCGAGACCATTCAAAATGTACTATCCGTACAACAGAAGTACTGGCGTTCCTTGCGATTCAACAAAAAGTTGCCCAACTTTGAGATACAACGTTCGCCCATCGACGATCTGTACAAAGAATTCAATAAAGTTAATATTGCCGAGAAAAAGGCCAGTGATGGTGATACAAATTCAGGAAAGAAAGGCGATTCATCGCCTGGAACCAGTAGAGATGTGCAACCAAGTACCTCAACTGCTGCGGCATCTAACAGTAGTGCAGCCAAAACGTTGGCTGAATTTTTAGCCGAAAACAAAAATGTGAGTGATACGAGAGTCGGGCTATCCCGTCCAGGTTTTCAATTTTAATTTTAATTTCGTCACAGGCCTTACAAAACGAAGAAATGTTCGCCGTGTATCCACTGAAAAACTGTCCACACTTGAGTAGCCTGAATCCTGATCTGTTTGACTCCATTGACACAACGAAAAGTTGCATGGAATGTCAATCAACGAGTGAGAATTGGATATGCCTCGGTTGTGCTCAGGTGTTCTGTGGACGATTCGTAAACGAACACATGTTGTACCATCACCTGGACAGTGATCATCCGTTGACGCTGAGTTTTGCCGATCTGTCCGTATGGTGTTACAAGTGTGACTCGTACATTGACAATCCGTGTCTGTTTAAGTATAAGAATTTGGCGCATCAGAGCAAATTTGGCGAGGAAATGGTATGGTCGTACGGAAATACGTTAGAATTAGACGCTCAATCGAGTAGTACGTTATCTTGATTAAGTGAGATTTTGATTAAGTTTTTCCACTATTGGTTTTTTGGGTTTTCTATAGGCTTGTAATCATTGATATAATGCGCTGAAAGACAAAATTTAAATTTAGATAACTAACCAAAGAACAACGGTAAACACTTACAATTTTTTGAGTTTGTAATAATTTAAACTGTTTGATGACAACTTACATGAGTAGTAAATCGAAAACTATATTTTTCATTCGAAAATAAATAATTTGTTACTAACTCACCCACTAAAAGTGTACATTTAGTGCAACGTTATGACTCTGCGTTCGAATTTCCGGCTGTGATTTTGACGCTAGGACTTCAGTTCTTGTACTGGTAAGTGATTTTGATCAGGACAGAAAATAACATAATAGAACCCACTGAATTCAATATGACATTGGAATGCCTCTAATTCTGTTTACCTGCTATTCATCTCAGTTGGATATAAACTCAGCTAGTTTGTCTAAAGCAACAAAAAAACCGAAGATCCACTAAATTCCTTCCCGGTTCGATCGACTTCTAAACATCAATTGGATATGAATTTTCAAAACAACTATTTGGGTAGGATCGGTTCGAGTTTCAGGAAAAATATTTTTTGCAGCCAATTTTATAACACTCTGAAACGCTGATAATATTATTGAGAAATTCTCGGAACAGGTCGGGTATCCCTTCATTTGAATTCAGATTTAATCTGACCTGACCTGGACCGAGCAAATTGGAGTTTAAAGAATCAGGTAACCAGACAAACTGCCAGTTCAGGACAGTCTTTTTCATGTATAGTCAGGATTTTAGGTCAGGTCTTAGTTAGTTAGTTAGAGTGGGTGAAGCAAAACTTCAGCACCTAAGCCTCTAATGGGCCTGTTGTGCATACCCACAGGGTTACCTAAATCCTAGCTGTACGATTTAGATAATCCAAAATATTGCTGGGCGGAAGGCTCCAGATTATGTTGTATGGGAGAATGTAGGCTCCAAAGCTTTTAGCTCTAGCTGAGATGTAAGCGGGGCACTTACATAAAAAGTGTTCGGCTGATTCTATGTCTCCGCAGTTGTTGCACAAGCTACTTGGGGATAGGCCCATAGTGTGCAAGTGCTTATTTAGGAAGCAGTGGCCAGTGAGAATGGATGTTAATCTCCTTATGTTTTTTCTGCTAAGTGAGAGGAGATATTTAGCATTTTTGGCGTTGATCTTAATGCAGTTTTTTGATTGTCTGGCGTGGTTCGTTGAGTCCCAGTGTTGTTTGAACTGTTTGCTTTTCCATTTAGAGATTAGATTTGTATAGAATGACGGTGGTCCTTTTAGGAATGGTTCTGGTCCGCATATTAGTTTTGATGCACCCGCTTTCGCTAGAGTGTCGGCGATTTCGTTGCCTTGAATATTACTGTGGCCTGGGACCCAAACCAGTTTGACCGAATTGTGTTCGGCGAGTTCCTGAAGCTTGTCCCTACACTTAAGGACGGTAGACGAGCAAATCTTGTATGCGCTTATAGCCTTCAATGCGCTTTGGCTGTCAGAACAGATCATTACCGACTTTCCTCTGATGTTTTCGGTTATCATTTCCCGGCTGCATTGTGAGATGCCATATGTTTCCGCTTGATAGACTGTGGCGTAGAAGCCTAGCGAGTAGGATTTTTCAAATTGGGTTTGATGACAGAATGTTCCCGCACCTGCACGGTTGTTGAACTTAGAGCCGTCAGAGAACCACGTTACAAAGTTTTCATTTGTAAATGATTCGTAGTTTAGCCAATCGTCGCGAGATGGGATTTCTATACTAAATTTATTATCAAATCGAAAAGTAGGAACGATTTTGTCATGAGGCAGGGTGAAGCTAGGCGTTTCATTTAGCATTGTTTCCACAAGCTAGCGTGACCCATATTACTTTTTGTTAGTAGTGAGGATTGGTTAAGTCTAATACACGTATTTCTGGCTATTGCTTCTACGTGAATGTGCAAAGGCGCGATATTAAGTAAGGCTTCAAGAGCGATTGTGGGAGTTGACTTCATTGCCCCTGTGATGCTTAGCAGTGCAAGTCTTTGAATCTTTGCAAGCTGGTTCTTAACGATAGCTATGTGACATCTAGGCCACCAAATAAATGCTGCGTAAGTGATCATGGGTCTTACTATAGCAATATAGATCCATAGCATAGATTTCGGGCTGAGTCCCCAATTTTTGCCAATCGCACTTCGGCATCTCCATAAGGTTGCTAATGCTTTGTGCAAGCGGTATTTAAGGTGAGGAATCCAGTTTAGTTTGGGATCAAGTATGATGCCCAGAATTTTAACCATATGGGAGAGCGTAATCGCTTTGCCGAAGATAATTGGAGCTTTAAAACCTTCAATTTTTCTTTTCTTAGTAAATAGTATGAGCTGGGTTTTCTCAGCATTCACCTCCTGGCCCTGTTGATTACACCAACTTTCAATTAATCTGAAGGCCGACTGCATTAGGTCACATAAGGTGCTTACGAATAAACCTACTAGCAGAATAGATAGATCATCGGCAAAACTTTGAGAGAAGTAACCTGAATCGTTCAGTAGTTTAAGTAAGCTATCTTTTACTAAAATGTAGAGAAGTGGTGGCAGCACCCCTCCTTGTCGACAGCCTTTGTAGGCAACGATACTCATGGTGACTGGGCCTAGACGCGCTGATACAACTCTACTGCTTAACATGGCATAAATCCAGCTAGTTGTGGTTCTATCTGCGCCGTGCTCGTAACATGAGTTGATAATGGATAAGTATGTCATATTACTGAAAGCGTTTGATAGATCAATGAGTCCTCCTAGAGCGAATTGGTTGTGGTTGATTGCATTTTCAGCTCTGCTGACGAACTGATGTAGTGCACTTTCTGCTGATTTTAGAGGTTGGTATGCGTGTTGATTCGGGTGGATTGTGAATCGTTGCAAGGCTCCATCTCTAAGGTATCTATCTATAAGTTTTTCTAGAGTTTTAAGCATGAATGAAGTAAGACTAATTGGTCGGAACGATTTAGCTAGAGTGTAGACTAGCTGGCCAAGTTTAGGAATGAAAACTACTCTTGTTCCCCTCCAGATTTGAGGGATGTAAATGAGGCTGATACTAGCTATAAACAGTTCGTATATAACGTCTAGTGTCAGGTGCAAGCTTTTCTGTAACATTAGTGGTATAATTTCATCTTCACCTGCCGCTTTGAGAGGGATGAATGACTCAATTGCCCACTTGATTCTATCTTTGGTAACGATTTCCTTAGCGATCTCTCTGTCACCGACTGAAAGGATATTATGGGGAATGGGAAGAGATACTGCCGGGTGGTTCGTGGGCGACGAATCTGGGAAATGCACCTCTAGCAGATGTTTGAGGGTAGAAGCCTCATCTTCGGTATACTCCCCAGATGGTAGTTTCAGGGTGCCAATTGCGCAGTGGGGATCTTTGGCCAGAGATTTGACTAAGAGAGTAGCTGCTGAGGATGTGTTTATAGACGAATATGCCTGCTTGAGTACAGATCTTTGATTTTGCCTAATTGCCTTATTGTAAACTCTTTGTGCTGTACGCTTCAGCTTTTTAGCTTCATTGTTACGCTTGGCTTTGTTGAAAGCTTTCCTGAGCTCTTTCCTGAGTTTTTTTTAACTCAGTTGTAAAGAAGTTGGCTGATCTGCCTGCCTTGATAACTTTTTCAGGACAAGAGGCTTTAAAGCTATTTATAATAGCTTTGCTAAGAGTGGTGGCAGCATTGTCCAGTTCCGATTTAGAATTAATATTTGAAATAATGGGTACGGAGTTCGACAGATGTTCACTGAATTTATTCCAATCCGTACTGTTAGGGTTTAAGGTTTAAGTTTTAGGTCAGGTCTTAAGTCAATAAATAATTGCAGGTCAAATCAGATTTCAGATATTTCTGACCAGAACTGTTCCGAGTCCAGGACCTAATACGGTCAATTTGATCTACCGAGTTTACTGAAATTTACCAAGATTTAAAGAAAATTTTCACTGAATTCGGTAAATAAATTTGCTTAAAATTGGGCCTGTCCGAGCCTGAGAATGAATCACACAATATGAAAAACATTTGGCAAGTCATTAAAAGTCTCTCCTTTGTTATCAAATATCGCTCGCCCGTAGGAGGCAGAATAATAGTTATTTACGGATGTGTCTTGGAAGATTGATTCTTGGCAATTTCGCGACCAAGACAAGTAATTTTTCATGCAACGGGCCAAAAATCAAAAACAAAAAAAACATCCAAAATTGACCTCAATTTCTGCCCTGAAGGATGAATTTCATGAAATTGTGTCTCTTTCAGTATAAGCAAGCACTGAATTTTCCTGAGCAAGAATATTTTTCATGGAAAATTTTGGCAAAATATTCAATCAATTTCCCAAAAATACAGATGCACCAGAGGCACCGATTGATAATTTGTGTTTTTGTTAGGCAAAGGGACAGGGAAATTCTCTTCCCATTCTGAAACGTCCTGTACAAAGTTGAAGGAATCTTTCTGGAATTGTTTTAACAAGACTTTCTCACCCGACATGACTTAGTTCTGACTGTTACTAAGATGACATGAGATTATTGGCTCACGACATCTTACCTTGACCTTGATCTTGCAACATACGAGCTGGTTCCTGTGAACTGTCTCAGAGGGTTCGAACACCTTACAAACAATTAGTGATCGTTTAAATGAGTCAGCGTATTGGGTGCTATAGGTCTAGTCTTCGAACCTTCCCAACAAAGTTGCAGTGTTGGAACATTGGTCCATTCTCGCCAAATTGAATGGAAAATTAATTTTGTAATTTAACATTAATCGGCATTCAATTCTGAATCGAAAATTGTATATGTCCACTTTGACTGGGAGACACTGCGTCTCACTTCAATTTTTGAATTCACATTTTGTTGTACGGAACAGTCAACTGTAATTCGTCCATTTATTCTCAACAATGTAAGTACACCGCTTATCAATGATCTAATCACAATTTGATTGTCTTTCCGTGCAAAGTAACTATCTTGACTGAGATAACGTCTTGTTTATGATTCGTATAATGAAAATAGGACAAGAAGTGGTAACAAAAATAACAATTTTTTATTGGGCTTTCTTACATAACAAAAAATTTAAACATTTGCAACTTTCGGTATAATTTTCTTGTAAATTTCGATGCCCCTAATATACACATCAGCGCTCAAAAACTCATCGTGATCGTGTAGCAAAACGGGAGTGTTAAATATGGGAGAAAAACCGATTGCCGGAATATTAACCTAAATCCAAAGTTAAAAGATTTCAAATTTTCAAACCCGAAAAAAACGAACTGAAAACTCACACTTTTCTTACAGAATTTCTCGAGTGACACGAAACGTTCATGGTCGTGTGGGGTGTCATATGAAAGGTAATTGCATGTACTTTCAGGAAAGTAAAGCTTACGGAAGTTTGTAGCATTCCGATGCAATATAAGCATCAAACATTTCAACTTCACATAATTCATCGTGAGATACTACCAACTTCGTAAGCTCTACTTTTCCTTAAAGTACATGCAATACCTTCATATGACACACCACACGACCATGCACGTTTGTGAACTCGAGAAATTTCTGTAAGAAAAGTGTGGAGTTTTCAGTCTTTTATGGCTTGAAAAGTTTGTTATTTTGAGGCACAAGAATTTTCAAATTTTCACAATCATGAGCATAGTCACATAATCTCTCTTGTCTGTATTATTTACTAACGCCTAATAGACGAAATATTAAATTTGTTAAACGTTTTCTGTTTGCAGAAGACAACTCAACAACCGTTCATCTTGCTTTAAGACCGAAACGATGATGAGTACAAGATACAATTCTTGTTGAATGAAAATATTTTTTTTTTGGAGGCGTCAAATTACATTAAATCAAAATGGTCAAGCGAATCCAGTGAACGCATTCTGCTACCGATGTTATCTTATGACAATTTATAATTCGCTTGATTACAGCTAGTGATTTCCCAGTAGTTACACGACGAGGTTCGCCACAAAAAGCGAAAATTTATCACGCGTGTTAGGTCAAGCAGAGGAAGCTCGCCAACGAGCTGGCAGCTTTGTAGAGGCGAAAAAAGAAAGCCTCGTGAGAAATTAAACACTAGCGCTAAACTCATCAGGTGAAGGTCGGTTTTTTGTCATTAGAGATATTTACCAGTCTGTACGTTGTGTTTTGTGTAACAACATAATATTTTCCGTTTTTTTTCTTTTATTATTGAAATCTGATCGCCATGATGATGGACTCGATTACAAATGGTTCTCGGTGAGACTGGCTTTAATTTTTTACGATTTGGATCGTAATGTGCTTGAGCACCGGTGTTTCTGGATCCGAAATTTCCTAGAATGTCCTAGAAGATTTACGCGAGTTGTCGATAGCGTAGGTGTTTCAGTGGCACGGTCAGACATCGATTATGATTTTTGTCTCAATGGGGGTTCTTTTTGTAGATCCCGCAGAACATCAAATTAATCGAACGTTGTCGAAGACGACACGCGTGATGCCACAGTCGCGAAATATTAACGAAACACACGAAAGACATTATGAATTGCTCAAAAACACCAGCAGTGCACGACATGAAGAGAGATTGGTAAGAACTGTTGAGCCTCAAAGCTTCGATGCAAATTTATATTCATCCGGTGAGTATAACACGCTTAAAACTGCTCAGCGAGTTCCAACCGCTAACTATGCTCGTTTCGTAGACAACATTCCAACTATCTCTACTCGCCGTTGTAGTACCATTGAACTGTACTAGTGGACAATATTTTATCGAATAAAATACAAAATGGTGATGGCATAGATTCAGGCCACCTGGTTCATCATGCCATTGAAAGGCCGAATTACACCGGCTATTGTTTCTTCAACAATGTTTGCCCATCGCGGCCCTTCAACATGCGCTAGACAATCGTGGCTTAAATCGCATTTTTTAATTGTTGATTGGATGTCCATCACGTCAACGCGTCACAGCGGAGTTTTACGATGATCGCAGAGTTTTATACTTTTCCATACATCGTTACGAGCACGGCATGTTTGGCCGAATTCTGGCTGTGAATCTGATTTCGATTGGTCATGGGGATGGTGGACGGGAGGGGATTCAACTTCAATATACCTTTGAAACGGACTGGGAATGACGAACGCTGATTATTTGGCCATTTTTCAACAGATTCTAAATTCCAGTTGCTATTGAGTAAGAATGAACAGATCGAAATACATTTGAAATCGTTGTATAACGGACCATGGACTCGTTGAATCGGTGTATTTTTTGGTACGATCAATTGTCATTTCATTACCATTTTCAATAGTTCAGCCAGAATAGTTCATTGCTATCAGGGGGGGGGCTTATGGCTATGACGGCAAGCGTAACGGGATGCCCTGAGGATGTGTTGATTAAATTGATTTGTTTCTTCTAACTTTAACAGTTACTGCCTGAATTTGTGTTAATATCGGCTGGGTATGACTCTGCATTAGGAGATGAGAAGGTACTTTGCACTTTTTGGTTGTATGAGTGAAAAGTTTTTCGACTCGTACCGTTCTAATGTTTACCTGTGCTCTTATTGATTCTTCTATCAAATGCGGAGTTATGTCTGCAACTGTTCACACCAATATTGTCTATGTTACGTTCGGTTAATTTAGCTATTTTACACACTCCAGGGTGAAAGAAATAACACCGGCATGCTATCCAACTATATCACACTGCTAACTTTTCGGTCAATGGGAAACGTTGCAAGTTGTTTTGAAGATGAGGATATTTGCTTGCAATCATTGGCAGAAGGAGGCCGCTCTGACGCTCAGAACAATCCTTGGCGATCCGTGCCCCGACCCTGGTTGAACCACTAGCGAAACATGGGGCATAGCCTTCAAGAAACATTTTTAAATGCTATTCAAACTAACACCGTACCACACTGGAAACTGGCCTACAAACAATGGAAACATATACCTTGGAAGAGTATAACAGTTTTACACCATCAAAGGGATCTGGCATAAGGTGGTGCAATACGTACAATTTTGGGACCGACCAAGGCAAGACGCATTTTTAACCAGAGATTGTTTATCCCGTCCAGTCTGGTTAGAATTCTGAAAAAAAGTGGCCGAAACGATTGACTTCATAAGCATTGCCGTGAGTTTGTCGACGCGTTGTTTCGGATTTGTTCCCGAGTTTGCTACGAGATCTTTGCTCATGAAATTTTAGCAGACGAATCTAAGTGTCCGCCAAATCGAGTCTGCTATGTCTTACGACGGAAAAAAATGGGGGGGGGGATCCTTTTACTTCACAGGAACCTTTATGAAGAGTAAAATTAAATGTCAAATGCCTTCGCTTTGAGCGCCATGGACAGCCTTTATTGCAATATTCAGGTCATCCTGAGGCGACCAGAACGACTTGAAATGATCGAGCAACGATTACAAGAGTACAATTCTGTTCGAACGTCTGCGCAGGTGCCGTCAAGCACGTGCGTAGTGCTACAACCGATGAACTGTGTCTAGCTTATCACCAGAGTACACATTCAATTCAATGCGTAAAATTGTGGAATCGAAAGAGCTGCACAAAGAGTGGCGAGAATTCAATTCCGTTTATTTCCATCCGAAAACGTTGAGTGTGCGTGCGTCTGCTGACCGGGTCAGTGCTTCAAGTGGTCGATTGACGTTTTAATCAAGGAAATAGTCGAAGTTGGTGTCTGTGTTGATTCGGCCACCGGGACACCATTTGGGAGGTCGTTATCTACCTCCACGGATTGTATATTTAATAATGTGGCTGTTGCGGCTCAATATGCAGGTCAGATCACGGACTCAAATGGTTAAAAATTGCACGCGGACTAACTGCTGCGGCGACGTTTTGCGCAAATTAATTTTTGTTTTTTCATAGCATTTTCACAGCAGTCCTTATTGATCGGGACTGGGACGTCCATCACGAATGGCACGTCAGCACATTTTCGATTCAAAGTCCAATACGTCCTGTATGTGTCGATCCATCGATACGATACGGACATTGTTCTTTTTCCACGAGAAGCCGAAGATGCAAATATTCAATGTTGTCAGGTGAGGGCAGTGGAACCGGTTTCAATGTGAACATCCCGCTGGAATGCTAAGAATTGGGTGACTGGAATACATAGCTGCCTTTCAACGTATCATTTTGCAATTGCTTATGAGTTTCGCACCCGAACTGCGTGTTAATCAAGTTGCCGTTTCGATGCTGCTCTTCGGAGATCCATTGGGCGCTGCCAAGAGTGACACCGGAAGGTACGCGTTACTTCACTCATTGGTTGATCAGCGTTAGCCAATTGGAAAAATAATTTGTTGGTGCTTGAAGGCGGTTACCAATGTCAATTCCATTTCCTATTGCAATGGCTGCCTGCACGAAAGCATTGTTAGGCGATCCACTTACCGTCCTGCCTGACAAATTACACGACTCATTCCAGTTTGCGTCGAGACCCACTTCAAAATGTACTATCCGCTACAACAGAAGATACTGGCGTTCCTTGCGATTCAAACAAAAGTTGCACCAACTTTGAGATACAACGTTCGCCCATCGACCGAATCTGTTACAAAGAATTCAATAAAGTTATATTGCGAGAAAAGGCCATGATGGTGATCACAAAATTCAGTTAAAGACAAGGCGATCATCGCCTGGAACATAGAGCATGTGCCAACCAAGTACCTCAACTGCTGCGGCATCTAACAGTAGTGCAAGCAAAACGTTGGCTGAATTTTTAGCCCGAAAAACAAAAATGTTGAGTGATACGAGGCAGTCGGAGCGATCCCCGTCCATGTGTTTCAATTTTATTTTAATTTCGTCACAGTCCTTACAAAACGAAGAAATGTTCGCGCGTGTAATCCACTGAAAAACTGTCCACACTTGAGGTAGCTGAACCTGATTCTAGTTTGAGTCCATTGACACAACGAAAAGTTGCATGACATGTCAATCAACGAGTGAGAATGGATATGCCTGGTTTGTGCTCAGCGTGTTCTGTGGACGATTCGTAAACGAACACATGTCTGCTACCATCACCTGGACAGTGTCATCCTGTTGACGCTGATTTTGCCGATCTTGTCCGTATTGGTGTTACAAGTGTGACTCTACAGTTGACAATCCGTGTCTTTTAAGTATAGAATTGGCGCATCAGAGCCAAATTTGGCGGGAAATGGTATGGTCGTACGGTAAAACGCTTAGAATTAGACGTCAATCGAGTAGTACGTTATCTTGATTAAAGTGCGATTTTGATTAAAGTTTTATCCACTATTGGTTTTTTTGGGTTTTCTATAGGCTTTTAATCATTGATATAATGGCTTGAAAGACAAATTTTAAAATTTTTAGATAACTAACAAGAACAACGGTAAGACACTTTACAATTTTTGAGTGTTGTAAATAATTTAAAACTGTTTGATTGACAACTTACATGAGTAGTAAATCGAAAACTATTATTTTTCATTCGAAAAATAATAATTGTTTACTAACTCACCCACTGAAAAAGGTACATTTAGTGCAACCGATTTATGACTCTGCGTTCGAATTTCCGGCTGTGATTGTTGACGCTAGGACTTCAGTTCTTGTACTGGTAAGTGTTTGATCAGGACTAGAAAATTAACATAATATAGAACCCACTGAATTCAATATACATTGGAATCCTCTAATCTGTTTACCTGCTATTCATCTCAGTTGGATATAAACTCAGCTTAGTTTGTCTAAAGCAACAAAAAACCGAAGATCCACTAAATTCCTTCGCCGGTTCGATTCGACTTCTAAAACATCAATTGGATTTATGAATTTCAAAACAAACTATTTGGGTAGGATCGGTTCGAGTTTCAGGAAAAAAATATTTTTTGCAGGCCAATTTTATAACACTCTTGGAAACGGCTGAATAATATTTATGAGACAATTCTCGGAACAGTCCGGGTATACCCTTCATTTGAATTCAGATTTAATTGACCTGACCTGCGACCAGCAAATTGGAGTTTAAAGAATCAGGTAACAGACAACACTGCCAGTTCAGGACTAGTCTTTCTTTCATGTATTAGTCAGGATTTTAGCGTTCAGGTCTTAGTTTAGTTAGTTAGAGGTGGGGTGAGCAAAACTTCAGCACCTAAGCTCTAATGGGGCCTGTTGTGCATACCCACAGGGGTTACTAAATCCTAGCTGTACGATTTAGATAATTCCAATTATTGCTGG